>NW_015373923.1:11864945-11920422 GCF_001272555.1 Dufourea novaeangliae
GGGAGGGAGAAGAAGGCTTTGTTTAATATCCAATTTCCGAGACGTCAATCCTTTAACAAATTACCGGTCATCTCTATCGTATTCCAACACGGAGGCTCATCTCATTTCCCGTTTTCTCCACACAATCGCGAGGAACCGTGTACGTTGCAGTTATACACATGTCCAAAGATGTGTAATGGTAGGCGGTAAGATCACGTGTAAATAAAATTCTTCTGCTTCGTCTTCAAAATTTGCTGTTTGTTTTCGGTATATCGGTCTGCATACAGAATGCAGGACGATCTGAGATTTTAGGTAAACTGGCGTTATTTGTACCATAGGATTTATTGTATTATCATGTACTGTGTCAACTCAAAAATTTGTATGGGTTTGATCTAAAAGGATAGACTAATAATAAATTTAATTATAATTTAATAATAACTTAATGAATTAAATAATGATTTTTTCTATAATATATGTATTTCAATAGAAATTTTTATTCTAATAAACAAATTTGTTGAACATTCTTATTCAGTGAATTTATGTAATTACTTTATATTAATGTATATATATTTACAGTTTACCACAGAGTGGGATGACCTTACAGGTACTTCAAACAGGTCCCAAATGTTTTCTGCGGTGATTGTAAGTTTATTCTTTTCGTTTTTTAGTTTTTTTTAAAAAGCTGAATTTTTTTTGTAAACAACAATTCACTCTTTTATACTGACACTCAAGTTTATCGATATTATAGCAATGAGAGCTACAGTTCCCAAACAAACAAATATCAATGGCGTCTGCTACAAGTAGCTATGAAAATCTGCAAGTTATGTAAATATGACACCCCTTTAATGAACATTGACAAAAAGGTGAGTCCAAAGCTGGAAGTATTTTAATGTATATATGCTTTGACTGTGATTGACAGAATCATCAACTAGAACATATTTTAGTATTATTTAGATTTTCCACCATAATTCGTTCGTAGTGAATAATAGTACGTAAAAAAGAAAGAAGCTTCATTATACTTCGTGTTCATCAAGAAGTCATATGCATATTCTTATCCAATATAACCTCATAGGCCAATCTGAACTAATTCGATTCGAATCACGTATGAAAAATCCTTCTATCTCACCAATCGTTCGACCATTTGTAGTTGGTTTCTAAATGTAAATGTTCCTACTTAATATCAATAAAATTAAACACAATTTCTATTATAACCTTACACTTTTCTCTTTTTCCATTTCTACTTAAAATCAATAAAATCGAACAAATTTTCTGTTATAGCTTCACTCGTTTCTCTTACTTTTTCCATGTAGTAGAGTATCTAGACCCAATATTAAGATCGAAAGGATTCGAAATGTATTTTAACTATATTTTATTTATTACTTACCATCGAAGAGATATGACTACATTGAACAGTAAGTTGTGTCACGAGTAACAAAAAATAATACAGAATTATTCAACATATCGTTAGCGATACGTGCATAATCTTGGCATACGATGTCAGACATTCACTCACGAATTTCGTCGTTCCCCTGTCCGTTTCGCTTGCAATCACAATCGATGACTAGTATACAGGGTGTCCTAAAATAGCTTCGACTGCCAGAAATGAGGGGTTTTCTGGGATGATTTGCAATAACTTTTCCCTTAGCAAAAATGTTATCCGAGGCTTTGTTAATGAGATATTAATGAAAAACCCCGACCAATCACAGCGCGAGTCTGCCGGCCGAGCTTCCTCGGTAGCGTTGGCTACGCGCTGCGATTGGTACCAACGCTATCGAGGAAGCTCGGTCGGCAGACTCGCGCTCTGATTGGTCGGGGTTTTTCATTAATATCTCGTTAACAATGCCTCGGATAACATTTTTGCTAAGGGAAAAGTTTTTTTAAATCATCCCAGGGCCCCTCATTTCCGGGAATCGAAGCAATTAGAGGGGACACCCTGTATGTATATTTTTCATTCGTCATTCTCGTGCGCGTCCAATGTGGATCATTATGTGTCGCGTCAAAGGCTGAATCACGCTTGCCGCGGTCCTTGGTCGCAATTAGAAGCGGAAAATCGACGCGGGCCAATTTTGTCAGGTGGCCACCGGCGTGCCTGGAATACGCCGATACGATCGAACCGAATTTTTTTGCCAGTCGCGAACTTGACGAGGCCCTCTGCCACCCCTTGCTGACCGTTTTTTTCCTTTGCCCCGGTGGAAAATCGAAAGTTTATGCTTCGTAGCAGAATTCGAGCGGATGATTTGGTCTATTGGTCCCCGATAAAAATTACTTACTTAACCCTGCCACGATCCTTGATCCAACTACATATTCAAAGTAATGACAAGGAAGGAGAAACACGCAGATAAAAAATAATTTCCTTATCTCACAAAGGCCCGTTTACACGTTCAAATAATTTGCGCAAACTGACATCTATTTTATATACATATAAAGAATAAACTAAAACTATAATTAGTTATTACAGATTAAATAATAAGGTAATTATTTATCAGGGGCTGTAGCTTTCATTTAAACGCAACGATTTTCTCACGTGAATGTGAATGCACAAATCAGTTTGTTAATATTATTTGAACGTGTAAACGGGCCTTAAGGCCATTTCTGCAGAGAGAAAGTTTAGCCGAGAAAGTGTAAAATCGTAACATCGTTAAAGAAATGAAAATCTGGTTGGGTCGAGATAGACCCGAAGACCGTAGCAGGGATAATGGACACAGGCTTTGGCTTTATGTATTTCCTTCGACCCCGATGAAAATGATTTAATGAATCATTAACGCAAAATCGATATTACAACAACCGTGCGTTATGGATGCTACGGGTTTAATAGAATTTCTTTCCGCATAATTATCCGGTTGGTCGTATCGATCGTTTGTATATCGCCTTCCTTTGAACTTTTACTTAAACGTGGCCCGCGTTTTTCGACGCTCGCGATAATCGGCAGCTCTGTAACTAAAACCATCCCACTCCCTTCACCTGCCACACCACCCTATCTTTCTTTGTGTTTTCTAGAACGCTCAAACACTTCGGCCACACCCACTAGTCTATCGTCAGGAACGCTTATATTGGTAGATAGTGAGCTCATTTATACCAAGGACATGCTTGCGAAGTGAAACCATTAAAAAAATGATATGTGGAGGCAGACAGACTCAACCATCTGCGTGTTCACCGCAATGATCGCTGCGTTATCGTCGCCATTGTGGTCTTTTCTTCTCTATCCAACGCCATTTTGCTTTTTCTTTCCCTCTTTCATTGTTGATCCCTTGCGCCGTGGTCTCGTATCGCGGATAGGGAACTTCCCTCAACGGTGTTCGTTTTTCTTATCGAGACAGCGATCACAAAATTTTGGGAATTTCGTCTATCAAGTGGCAATGGAAATGGAAAATATTATCATGAGCGGTTTATCGGTGAGTTGGACAGATTGAAATTGAATTTCGTTCAAGAACGTACGGATTACGTTGCTTCATAACACTTTGCGGAGTTTGCTTATCCCGTTAATGGAGAACGTTAACACTGGAACTGTTACAGCAGTCAAAATGACTGGTCCATACACTCTTATAACGATGATTGAAATGTTACAACAATGCGATTTCTCCGATATGTCACAACTTTTATCGCAGTATGATTATTTTCAGGAGATTGTGGTGACTATTGATCTGACAGAAATGGATATACATTCATCGTTAGATAATGATTAATACGTAATGATTGATTAACTAGAAATTCTTGAACAAGAGTTCATGTTGGAATGTTGGTAATTCGAGTAATCTATTTTCGGAAGTATTTTGACTTTGTCCCTTCTTGTTTTATATGTATGTACGTGCATGTCTTTAGTAAAAAAGAATTACAATGCTAGTTGCAGTATAAGGGGCTATGATGACTCAGCGAGATTTTTCTAGAGTACATGAAATGGCAAATAATGAAAAGTATTTCAATAGGGGTAGATTTTAATAGCTAGCTTCCATGTATTTCTAGCAACGCATAATAAGCGTTTCATCACTTATTCAAAAGACTCGCTGTTTCGAACTTTGACTGTGATTTCCACTTTACCTCTTTGAATGTAATTTCTACTCCTACCTTGGTCCCCAATCGCTCTTCATTGAGAAAGTTGTTTAAAGTTCTAAACGGATGGTAATCTGTCTAAGGCGGACGAGAAAGACTTTTTGTTATTGTCTCATGTGTATACGCTGCCAGATATTTAATTGCAAATTCATAGGACTTAATTGGCCCCTAATCGTTCCTTAACTTATTGTGATATTTTTCGATTGTTACTCTTTATTCACAACATGAAAAAGAATACCAACTTAACTCGAGTTTACTTTGGATTTGTAAACTCTCCAAACTTGGCTTGGAGCTTTTTCAATTTTAGGCATATTAAGGTGTTTTTACTTGATTATATTTGACAAATTATGTTTGGTACATACCTTAACGTATACGTAAAATATACGTAAGGTTATTGTTAGGAACAATTCTATACATTCATATTACAGTGGCATGCTAATTAGGTATCTGAACATAGTTTACCCGAACATCCCTTAACTCAACTAACGATTACAATCCGACCAATGCAATCCAACAATTTGTAAATGAACTTAGGTGAATTTTATATTATGTTCAGTTTGTCCATGTTCTTGCCTCAGATCACAGCGCAGAAGACGAAAGAAAGGGATTATACTTTTATAATAAATATTTAGTTATCTAGAAGCCTAAGTGGTGTTAGAAATGATTTCTAAATGGCGTTGAAGATGGAATAACACCTTCGTCTAAAATAGTTATATCAAAAGAAGTCTAGGACAGACAAAGATTGCAGTTTTTAGAGTATAAGGTAATTTTTTTATTTAAAAATATTTATTAGTAAATAAATGGTGAGTGATCTCCCGGATGTCTCTTCACAAAAAGTGGTCTGCCGTGATCACTGTAACTTCGTAACGGTTCATTTGAAATTAAAAATTCAGTAAGATTTATGTAATGAAAGTACCAATCTTGTCCTTGAACGTGGGGTTTTTCGAAATATTGATTAGGAACAAAATAGCGGACATTTGTCTGAAAAAGTACGATTTTCACCTAAAAATCACTCGTTTTAGGTCAATTAAAAAAAAATCCTTCGTTCAAGGACAAGTTTTTCTGATTTGAAATAAGGCGCAAAAGGTTTCATGTAAATCGACACAGCATTTTTCGAGAAATATTGATCACCGATTTGAAAAATGTAGTTTCGAGAAAAACGCGTTCAAAGTTTCAAGTCAAGCTTACACTTATATAAAATGTTCATTTTTTAACGCCTGTAACTCTGTCATTTTTAATTGGTTTACCTTGAAACTCGCACAGACTATTCCCGAGATGTCGTACTTAAAGAAAATGTAGAAAGTGAAAAATCGATCTTTTGAACATTTCTGACCGAGCATGACTTCTTAATCTACCAGTTAGTGTCGTTCCGAAACTTCGTGAATCGCAATCCTGACAGTGCTGCCCGAACCGATCGACCCTCAGACACGGTAGAAAGAAGTCCAGTATAGCCGAATGTAAAGGTGGTCGGACCGTCTGTGAAAAAAAAAAAGGAATAGCTGGACGAAGGTTAGATTAATGGCTGAGAAATGCAAATTGTCCGGTAACCCCTGGAGGGAACGGGTGGCTCTCGGGTGGGTGGATAACGGCGTCTCACCCGCTTACCAACCAGCAAAAACCCCTTAGAAATATATCGTAGGTCATTTCCCTTGCTAAACTCGAGGAAAAAAAATTACCGACGAACCTCTCCACCCCCAGAGCCTGGAGAGCGTGCTACATCCAACGAGCCCATGCCACCGGGCCCTCCCGACCACCCATCCTCCACCCCGGAACCACCACTCCCACACCCCGCGCAACCACCCACACGCGTCCACCCTCCGACGAGAGTCCAGAAAGCGGACCAACCGACCGCTGCCTCCCGGCGCCTTTTTCGCGGCATGGAACACGCGCCTCCGCGGAATAGAAGCGCCACGAAATATATATGCGGGCCACGGAACAGAAAAATGGCCGCGAATTTGTTTTGCCAGAAGGATGTTGAGGTGGGGTGGGGGGCGAGGGGGGCGGCTTTGCGACCATTTGGAAGGGTGGCGAGGAGAGATGGACGGATGGTGGGTGGAGGACCCGGGGGCGAGCATTCTAATGTGTGTGTGTGTGTGTGTGTATGCGTTTGCGCGCGCGCGCGGAATTCGTATCGCGTCGACTGAGCCGGGCAATCGGCCATAGTTTATTTTTGTGGCAGGATTACGCGCGCTCGATTTATTGAGTATATTCGATTGATTAGCAAACCTCTTGCTTCCTCCACGTTTATTTGTTAACCCCTTGCTCCTCTCTGTTGTTTGCACGTTGTCTTCGCACCGTACTGGATTTGATTCCCCGCGCGAAAATCAGAACGACCCCTATTCGGTCGATTAAACGATGACTTCAATCCCGAGGATAAAATTCGTAGGCACGATACCTAACGGGTGGGGTAATGAGAGCAATTTAAATTCCGCGGCGATCTGTTTGACACGTTTTATTTGTCGCGGGCATCCGCGCCGACCAGACCACGGATTATTTCGCGGGATCCGCCGATGCACGGGTGTTTATGCCTGTGCCAATTTATTTTGGGATTTAATTAATGGCGTTCCCGGGTATTTCTTTAGCGAGCTGGTTGGTATTAAATTTTGAATGATTTTCGGATCGCCGGGTTTGAGATCGTGTACTGGGGAGACGTAGTGTTTAGTGGAAAGAAGAGGACATCGATGTTTCGTTGGTATCATCATTTTTGTGGTATTTACGATAGAATAAAATGGGTGTAATTATTTGATGGTGCATTACAATAGTGAAGAAATTACTTATTGAAAGGCTATATTTTGAATTAGTTACTGCGCAGCAAATGGAAAGAAATGTTCCTGTAAAGTACTATCTGTTTCTATGCTTTAAAACACGATTGTCTTGCGTTATTTTAGCTAAGGATTATGTACATATCCAGCGTAACTTTATATATATAATATTTAGCAATTTTCGCGTTCTTCTTTATTTTCAAGTTACAACTTGGGCTGACTAATTTCAACTGTTGAGTTCAAGGGAATGATACTAGAAATGGTAATATAATCGTGAAAATTATGTAGCACTAAAACAACCGGCGTTGAATTTATACTACATTAAATTACCTAATATATCAATATGTATGTATAATGCAGATATTATAATACAGTGTAATATAAAATATATAATATAATAAATTAAATGTCGACATGAATTCCAACGAAAGCACCTTTATCATAACCTTTCCAGTAATCGTAAAATAAGAAATCTTAGTTCTGTCCTTTTCACGGGTTTGATATCTTTAGTATTAAAATATTATACCAGAACACACTTATTCAGCTACGAAAATACGATTACAAATCAATTTTGAACAAATACGGTACATCGTTGCTCAATTAGCCATCGTAAAAAATCGATCCGAAAAAATCGATATCAATTCATACGACACAAAAATCAATCCATTCACAAAAATCGCACACGCATTAAACGATGCGCCGATGTTTCGGATAACGTGTTTGCAAATACCCCAGAAAGATTTTCCGCAATTCATTCAGTGCACAACTTTTCAATCTCTTTATGTCCGCAACAACAATGGCGGAAATTAATACACTGAAATCCACGGGAAGCGTGCAATTTTGTCGGCGGTTGAATCGGGGCCGATGAAAAGTGAAATTATCATAATTGAATAATTTAATACGAATTACTGCGATCACTTGAATCCTATAAATCGCGCGGAAATCCGTGTACGGGGCCCTCCCCCGGGCAGCGAGACCGATTTTCCCGGCGTCAACCTGTGGCATTCTTTCGCAGGACCGTCGACACAAATTCATTCCTCTCGATAGCTCGGTTGTTGCATCAATCGCATCGGCAACACACGCGGTACAAGCGCCCGTACACCACCCATCCACCCGCCCCCTTCCCCTGCTCCCGCCCCCACCCCTTCAACTCGATCATTTTCTTTCTTTTACGCTTGTACACGCGCGGCCCGCGCCGCGCATGCACGCGGTCGTGCCGAAATGCCGGCACAAGTCCTGTCCAATCAACAATATCTCGGCCGCGCGTGTCCACCGAAAAGAGTCGCGCGCGTTTACGCATAATAATGAAAAAGTCGCTACGGTATTTTGCAGTTAACAGGCTTCTTAATCCCCCCTAGTAGTAAACGGGAAAATATTTTCTGACCTGGGTCTTCCAGCGGCGCGTAATTCCTCTGTATGCACACTATCGCAATTTCTGCTTGGAAATTGTATGCGTATACTATCGTTCATAAATATTAGGATAGTTGGTCTGTGTAATGAAAATGTGATGTTTCGTAAAAATGATATATTTCGGGCAAGTTTTGTTAGTTTTTAGCAAACCTGGGCACTTCTGAAATTATATTATTTGAAGTAGCATCTCGAATAACATGGTACTTTATTTTCTAATCATTTGTAATAATTGTTAGAAGTAATTGGGAAATTGTTCTTTGAAATTATATCAGGTGATTAGGTCTGAGTTTGGTTTATGGACATTTTTCTGAAGAGTAACACCCCCCTTCTATCTTTCACGCCAGTGGAACGATTAATTTCTTTCGTGACAATATTAGATGGACCGAAGCAAAAATCTCTCACGGATGAGCTTTTTGAAGAGCGGGTTCTGTTTAAAGCATATTGCTGTAAAGATTTCTCAAAATAAAATCTTTCTGTTGCATATTATTTTGTGTAATATTTCTTCTGCCATATTTAAAATACATAAATAACAAAATAATTCATTATTTCAAATGAATCGATAATATTTTTATTTTCAAATAACAGTATTGAAAATGAAGTTATTTGAAATAGTTATTTCTTATTTTCAGTTCAAATAAAATATGCCCAGGTGTGGTCTGTAATAGCATATGCGATTATCAAGCTTTAATTCTTCATAAGCAATGTGGGTGATTAACAAATTTTAATTTTTATTGAAAAATTTTTTAAACATTTAAATTAACAGACGATTGTATAATGTAGTAAAGACTTTCGTAAATATCTCAGAATTTTTTTAGATGTTTTGACAACCTAAAACAGTAATCAAAATTAGGCTTGTTCATTGTCGTTCATAAGTATTAGAACACTTGGTATGTACGAAGAAAATGTGAAGTTTCTTAAAAATTATATACTTTAGGTTACATTTAGTAGTTTACACAAGCATACGTTTTGTTCATCGAACTTTAATATCTTCTGAACAATATTTATTTCAGACTTTCAGCCATTTTTGCGAACAGAATGTTCGTTTCAATTCGACCTTCGTGTTTCTGGAAACACTTTAGGCCGAGACAGCGATGACGGTGGGTAAATTTTAAATTATTTTCTATGGCATTTTCGGTCTTTAACTGCATTGGATCATTTTTTTGGATTGAAACGAGAAGACAGAATGTTCGAGTACTCAATGATAAGAATAGCACCAATACAGTATCAGACACGTTTAACTTTTTCGAAAATTTCTTTGTCTTGAATATACAGTATTGGAAATATTTATTGCATCACTCTCAAATTTACGTGGTACATAAAATTTTCATTGCAGAAAGATTAATAAAATCATTCGTATCCAATTTATTTTGGCCAAAATGGTAAGCTACATATTTTGCAATACATATTTGTTTCAATTACTTTTCTTGGTATTCATAATAAAAGAGGTATAAGTGATAACGTGTTTAATATTCAAGTGATGCAATATTTCCACTATTGTGTACATTGTGTTTTAATTTTGTTAGTTCTATACTTTTTTGAAGTGCTTTCCTGCCGAAAAGTTAAATGAAAATTTTTTTTATTACTGTTTATTTATAAAAGTCGCATTAACATCAAGGTCATTAGCGAGCACATTTTGAGAAACAGTCATATAGTGCTCTAAAGCTAGAATACATACATGAGTGTGGTAACATTTAGATTTCGTAGTATAAGTCTATAGTTTTTAGAAACGCAAGAACGAGCGCAATGTTCTTTTGGTTATTGAGGCAGTCACTAAGATTAGTTGGGATGTTGAAGCCTTGCCGTTGTGTTTGAAGCGTTGGGCAATCAAGGATGATGTGCTCGATAGATAGTATTAGATTACAGGAATTAATTAAATGAAATTAGTACTGATTTTGAACATTAACTTCTAAAAGTGAATTAAAATTTAGTCGAGTGCATGACGCTTATATTATATTAGTGCTAGAAACATTTTTCGAGAATATTTTTATTCTTTGTTCCGATGTTCTACATACAAATATTATCTGCAGATTTCCATCTTTCTATTTGTTCCTACTAGATTATACAAAATTCTGGGCCACTCTGTATTTTGTAATTATAATTCTCTATTATTCAGTCGAACATTTGCTGTTTCTTAAAGAAACAAGTTTCTGGAAGTATGCATGAAATTTCGCTCATTGAATAAAATTAAGTACTTTAAAATAATAATAAGTGTCTACAATCTCTAACAATAAGACGTAGAATTACAATCGGAATGAGTATTACTATAACACATCATATCAAAAATGATTTCTGATTTCTTACATAATTAAGTAGCGCGATCATACTTTATGAACACTTGAAGTAGCAATAATTTAACTGCCATGAAGGACATACTTTTTAACCTCTTAACAGATAATCTCGAACTTATAATCAGTCATGTTTACTTACAATTACATTAAACTTACATTTGTTATCCGTCAGCTAGATCGCAGATACATCATGATATAAAAGTTACTGCACTCTATTACTTTAACTCGTAAGAAATCTATCCTAAATGCAATACAAACTTTAATATTACATCATTTAAAAGTCTTCATACGTTTATAATACACACGTTTGATTCAGTTGTAAGAAAATTGAAATTAAATTACAATAAGATAAATTAATTAATACAAAGACATCGTTAAAACTTATGAAGATTAGATATATAAATGATCAAATTAAGTATACTCTGTAATAATTCATTACCTTTCAATTTCAAGAAAGTTGTATTCAGACTTGTACAATGACTTAAAAGTAAAAACTGAGTTCACGCTTATGTCTCTCTCTGTTACATCTTGCTGAGCAGCCTTACAATATTGACTAACCGTACGTGTCCTGTCGAAGACACGTACATACGGCGAATAATTCGCAAACATTTGCTCGGGCCAAGTCTCAATTAATCAAGACTCAGCTTAAAGGATTGACCTTGAAGCGATAAACGGACGCGGGACCACAGTCCCCACGTGTGCCCAACGTGAAAATTACATTTCCGCTTAATAGACCCGAACCAGTAGTATTTCGTAATTAAAGCGTTCCTTAATCCCGGACTAACCGCTAAATATTTCCGCATTTTCTCCGCTTGTCGCGGCCGGACCGGATGCTCACCGGCCGGCTCCACCAATACGCGTGCTGGTCGCTCCGGTTCAACGCTCAGAAACGCTTGCTGAAAGTTCTTCGGCGTCCTGTACACGCTCTGCTACCTTGGCGTTAAATCTTCGTTGGACTGTCTCTGTCTCTCTCTCCTGGGTAAACGTGGGTCGCTTAAAAGAAGTGGAGCGAAAGGGAGGGTCACGTGGAAAGGAAATGAAGAAAAAAGCTGGTACCGGGGTACACTTATTTTCATTCCCGCCGCCTCAGTCGGAAAAGAGTCCTACGGGAGGACCAGGCAACCTCATTTGTTACCCTTAATGTCTAGCAGCCTGGTCCTCTGGGCGACCCCTTCCCCTTGGTCGAAAGATCTTACGGGTCTATACGTATACGTGCTCGCTTGTAACCGTGCGCATGCTGTGTCTCCTTCTCTCACCCCTCTTCAGGAATAATTCACGAATTACGGGGAATTCTATCGGGATGATGGCCGGCCGTGATTTATGGCGCGAGGCTCATAATGGAGAACGTATCGCTTCTTCGGCCGGTCGGCTGGATCGGTCGGCGAACGGTGGAAATTATCGCGACCATTTCTTTTCCTTTACCCTTCTTCCGGCCAGGTTTTTTTTTTCTCTGCCGGATCCCTCTCTTCCGCGGTCCTTACTCTGGACTATTAACGGCAATTTCACTCGCTTCCGTAAATGATCGCTGTTGGAAGAGGTTCGGTTCAAACTGCGGCAAATGTATCACTTTCCTTTTTGTCCTGGTGTCAGTTGTTTTCCTTTGTATCGTGACATCTTTAGTTATTTATTGATATGTTTTGTTTATGAAATTGTAGTGTCTGATACGTTGATACTCTATATGATTACCTTTTTTTTTTGCATTGTTTTCTTTCTTGCTTAGTATTAATATTCTCTAATATTTAGTATTTTCTTCGTAAGAGAAGAATTATTGGAAATCGATTTTATTGTCTTATATCGTGGTCGTAGATACTAGATAGTGTAATTGAAGTGTTTGATTTGTCTGAAAACCTTTAATTACTTTTATTGTAAATGCTATTCAACTTTCGTAATTGAATTAGATCCTTCTTAACTTCCACACACCGGTGGTATTCGAACCGAGAATAATGTCTCGACTGAGTAATGGAGATTCCAGTTAATTAATTAGTCAACCTTACTTGTGCAATATAAAGTTGTTCAAAAGTGCCGACATCACTTTTAGTGGAAAGGATCTAAGTGATTGAAACATCTGAATACCAAATCTGGGCTGTCAGCAAAGTACATTCATGAGAACCTCGGCCGCCATTTTCCCGTTTGTTTCACCCCAGAGAGCTGCCATTGGCTCCCTTCCACTTTCACTTTCTTAACTGTCAATAGAAGCATATTGAGCTCGAGAAGATTGGCCCGACTCCTATTGGATGATTCTACTTAATAAACGCGAATCAGTCTTTCATAAAATCTTCATTCGTTATATTTATTTCAAATTCACCTTTAACTTGCCCCATTGGCTTCTCTATTCCTTCAATTATTTATTATCCACACAAATCCTTTGCTTCATTTTTTGTAAAAAATGAAGCAAATTACATAAACAGAATAGATTGTATTCATTTTATAGTAACACACAGCTACTCATCACCAAACACAGGGTTTGACAAGAATCATCAGTTATAGTTACTAACCTCTTTTACCAGTTTTCCCAGTGACCCGACATTATTTATTATCCTTCAAAAAAATCTTATCGAAATCCATAAAAAGTCAATGTTCTGTATACTTCGTTATAGATCTGACGCATACAAGGCATACATTATTGAAACACGTTAAAACACCAGGATACCCAATGTTCATCATCAAAGACTTGGTCTGACGATAAGCCTCAGTCGCCATTCTTGCTCTAAATTCACCCTCGACATCTCTCATAGGCTCCCTACAGCTCTGGGATAGAGGCTCCCGTGGCCGAAACCTCTAACACGATCAATACGTTCTTGTTCGCGAATCTCTCTCCCGGTACCACTTTCTCTCCTGCGTCTGCCCCCCCCCCTCCACCGTTCCCTTCTAACCCCCACCAGTCCTGAAAGTGCCGATATTTTCAAAACTGTCGAAATAGGAGTTCCTCTGGAGGAAGTTGCCGGAGTAATTAACGATTACCAATCAGCAACCTCCACTCGGCCACGCTCAAGAGGACCGATGGAGAGTCCGTACACCGTTTCCCATCGTGGAACGGTAGAGAAGAGGTGAGGACCCGAGGAAAGAGAAAGAGTGGACGGCGTATGGTCGTTCGCTAATATGAATGCCCTGTCAGTAGCAGCGTCTCCTCGCCAAGAACGTACCCGTTTGTTAATATGCCCGCTTCGAGGGAATATTTACGAGGGTGAAAAAAATATCACCGCGATCACCCCTCCTTGCTTCGACGTCTCCGGTTTCGTTAAGGGGTTGGTCCGTCCACCGCGACGCCAGAAATTGATTTTTTTTTTCTACGAGTCTGACGCCACTCCTTCTTTTTTCCCCCGTTCGTATCCTCGTTGTAAAGGAAGTCGTGCCTTATTAGTTCCGCCCGTTGGCTCTTCGACTCATTTGGCTATCTGAAAAGGGAGAAGTATGTCAATGTGTACGTGAAATCTTGTGGACCGTGCATGTACTATTAAAATTTTATGGATATTCCTTTTATGAAGAAAACTATATAGGTATTTTATAATGGAACTACCTGTGAACAAAAAAATCTGCAATTTCCTGTGAGATGTTCCTTTGTTTCTAGGCGAATTAGACATGTACTGTACATTTTTATGCATTTGTAGCATTATTGCATCGTTTCATATTTTCGGGCTGTGTATTGAATGGTATTCGACTTTGTTTATTTATTGTCAGCCGTGTTCGAATTATTACACCCAATTTTATGGTAGATTCAGAGGCAACAGATTGCATTGCATTCAACTTCATCGTACTTTTTTCACAACTTTCCTACTTTATGTTCGATAAATAAATTACACCATCATTAACACTTATACAATCATCTTCTGAGAGAACCTGAGCCTTTTTTTCATTTTGTATTATCATTCTTTGTACATGAAGTCCCTTATTAATTAATTTATTAAATTGTACTTTTGCAAGAAAGAATGTAAAGTTTCGTAATATAGGCTTTTAATTATGGCTTAATAAATTAAAGTAATCATATATAGTTTAATAGTAAATGTGCATATTAAGAAAAATAAAATAAACATTAGGAGTCTTTATATTGAAAGATTTTAGTTTATAGACATTCCTTAGTTCTGCACCTAGAATATTCTGAAGCTTAAATTTATATTATGTGTATCTGAAAATACATAAAATAAGGAAAACTTCTATTTCCATAACATCTATTTTTCTACAATTTTTATAGTTTAATACACTATTATTAAAAATTCGTTTGTGCTGAAAATTTTAATTGTAGATTAGAACATATTGGATTTAAATATATTCTGTAATTAGACATTATTTTTAAATACTTACAATATACACATTGCGAAGAAACTAAGTAGTAGTATGCTACTGGTTTTTTTTTATTGTGTCATATTTATAGCAGTACTACGATTGGAATATCAAAACAAGTATGTCACAGTGCTGATGTGTGAATGGCAACAGTAGCTATGAATTTCTCTGGAAAATCTAGAAATCAGTTTATGTATAAACTGTGTATGTATGCTATTATGGTTTAATAAATTAATAATTAATTAATTAAATAATACATGACAAATACTTTAAGTTGTAGCTAAAAACCATTAGTACCTTCTTGAATGCCTTGTAAAATCAATGATCAATGGCAAACAATTTACCATCTTCAGAATTTTAGTCTGAGAATTAAATAGCCATTTTTTCTGTAATATCTATACTTCTTACTTTCAATTTGCTTTAAAACAATTTATACTTTCTAAAAAAAATTACATTAATACTTGCTAATGGCCTAAAGAATTTACATTTTATATTTTTTTACAACTAGCTGGTAGGATTGGTTGTACAATTATTACGTAGCAGCACTTTCAGTAATTTACAATTTAAATACTTCACATAATATTATTTTGCTTTGAGTATGGTACCAAATTGTGAATTCAAGTTGAAACTCCCAAATGTTTTCGTACGCTGCTTTACCAGATAAATTGGTGACTTACGTGTCAGCGACACGAAAAAGCAGTAGATGTGTCTACCCCGCCATTTTGGGGACGTCTGTACACATGCTCCTGCTTTACCGCCGATGTTTACATGAGGGGTAGTTCCAGGTATTAAAATTTCAAATTTTCTCTTTCCAGGAAGTACAAAAGCATTCAAATGACACCTCTGTTTGTATTAATTTCAATTACGGCAAAAGGTACGATGGTTAACATGTTGATATAAATGTCCATTAACTTTTACCGAGAAATATTCTTCCGTAATTTGTCCTTTATTTGTCCCCATTACGGACGATGAGTTGATCTACAAATTAATATTTAGCAACATCATTATCTATAACTTTTGATTACTAATCGTTAATAAACAGATTATATATATTGATAATTCAACTCAAGAAATTATTGAAACAAACCTAAATGCATTTCCAGTAAACGAAGCACTTTTGTTATGTTTTTTGTAGTCGTTGAATGTAATCAATAATTTTATTTCGCAAATAAAAAAGAAGTTAAATAATTCAATTGACATAATGCCAGAGAACAGTATTACAAATGTTCTCGCCTCTATACCCATGCGTACTTGGAAAAGTTTTATACAGGCGAAAAGTCTCCCATTGGCAAGACATCTAAAGTGTATTGGCTCGTAGGACAAATACATTCTCGCCTGATAATGCCCAGTCCCGTATTTTACGATGGATAGTAAGATTCTAATCGTTTTTAAAGTCTACCAGCGGTACGTGACCTTTTACCATATTTTTTCCATTTCCTAGACATAAATTACAGGTATTTCCCCAGCAGGCCGGGTGAGTCCCTTCGATTTACCCATAAAAAAAAGAAAGGTCGCATTGTCGAAGCTTCGGTTTCCCGAAAGCCGCTTGGCGTTCCTTTTTTTTTTCATGTAAATTTTACTGCGCAGCGGGAAGGAGGCCTAATTTTTTTCGCAAGGGCGGTTCCCGCCGCCATTTTGTGCGGCTGGAAGGGTCGGCCGGGGAGAGCCCCTGAATTTACTCTAATTACTTTCCCGGGATATTACGGCTCTGCAAAAATGTTATTGATAACAACGGCTTGTCGAGTCTGAATTATACTTCACCTCCCTTCGCTACACACCCCCACTCCCCCTTCCCTCTCCTCATCACACCCTCACCTAACCCAACCTCCTGTTCTGCTGGATTATCCTTAAATCAGTTATTATTTCTGATTTTACAGGCATTAGATAAATTAAAGGTCTCGCCATGGCAACACCTAACGAGCCTCGGCAATTTCGTCCAATTCAACAACACTGCTTGCCGTTCGAACTTTTTTATTACCCCCGTGTGTGTATAATTTCGTATCCCCGACGCTGTGTCTACGTACCTACATTATTTGGAGGGAACGTTAGGCAATCATCACTGGTTCATTTGAACATGGACCATCGGAACTGCGTATCGCGAAGAAATATTGATTATAATTCTTTGTAATATGTCTAATCAATGCTTATCATCGGTTCGTTTGTTTATATAATTAATGGTAAGCAATAACAAACAATTTATGAATAATTTAATGGCGAATGTGAAATCGAAATTTGTATTTCGCAAATTATAATTGTTAAGTCAATATTGAGTAGTAACGGAAAGAACTTAAAAGCAGTACCTTCTTGTGAAATAATAATAATTTCAAACTGCTATTTCTGTTCATTTTATAATTTTCGCAGAAGGGTCAGTTAGGTTCTTCGAATATCCAGTTTCTCAAACAGATCCTTTAATTTCAGATGGCGATTATATAATATTGTGTGAAATTTGAAATCGAATTTCTTAAAATTTATCCATGTAGTCGAATACTTATTAAAATTATTGGCCTGTATTTTCCAAAAAGTGGTTTAAAAGAGTGTCTGTTCGATCATGTTCATAATTTATTTCCATTCTGTCGATTGAAAAAATTTTCTAATTTTTTAATGACTGCAGAACATCAAAGGAATTTAAATTAGGAAAAGTCAGTATTTATTCATTAATTTTGGTCAATACTTAGAATAGGAGAGGCAGCTCCGATGACCTTGACCTTCACATATGCTGTCAAATACACCATCCTCAATGATCTTGAGAAGGTTTTTGCTGTTGTTCTTTATTTATTAAAATGTTACTAACAAATAAATTTCCCAATATAAAGGTGTATGTTTAACTTAAAAATTTAAATTTTTCCTACTATAAACACCAATTATTAGAATACCTGCTTCTTTAAGGAATTGTGTGGACGGGGGTGAGATTATTAATTATATGGGAAATGTTTACGAAATGCGTGGGCGAGGGAGGGGCAGAGCACCTCACCCTGCGAAAAAATCTAGCTCTCATGTATTCCAAATCTCATTTTAATTTAATCAGACATGAAGTCGGGTCAGGTTAGACTGGATTTATTTCGGAGTGGGGGTGTGGATGGAAGACCGGAGCCAAGTACACAATCACTTAAAGAAGCATGTGTGTTAATAATTAAATGTTTATACTGTTTAGGTAAGATTCAAGTTATGTAATTAATTATACACCTTTGTATTGTGAAATTTATTTTTTAATAACTTTTTGACAAATAAAGAGCGACTGCTAAAATTTTCTCAATCGAGGAGCACTCACTCTACTTGACAACGTATATGAAGGTCAAGGTCATCGGAGCTTCCCCCCCTATTGTAAATATTTACCTTAATTTTTGTAGACACGTTATGCCATAAAAATTAGGGTGAAATTATCGGTACGAAAGATGGCGGGAAACGCGTTCCGTCGGATCGCAGCCATCGATGGTGACGACTTTCACCACATTTTTCGTGCTTTATCACGTATCTGAATATGTAACATTTATTTTTTTTTCATGATATTAACGAATAAAATGTTATCTCTTTCAATATTGTAAAAACGTTAAAAGAAGCTTCAGTTATAAAGTCTTGATATAAATTGTATTCCTGTCACGAAAAGCACACAATATTTGAAATACTTTAAATACACCCCTCCTTCTATTACCTCAGTATTAATAATAAAATATTTGTTAATAAACTACTTCAGCAACAATTTTCTTCTAATAAGTTCTCAAACGAAAATGATCTTCATTGAACAAATAACGTGTCCAAAGGCGTTTCATACTATTCAATCTAACATAATATACAATTTTAGACCATAAATATTATTTATATCTATTTTTAATGCGATAAATAGTTGTGCTTCTTTTAATCCCGTCATGGGTGTTCCACTTTAGAGCAAAGTCTCGATGTCCACGTTTCAATCGAACTCCGTAAATTCGTTCTGAAATTCGAGAACCGAAAAAAAGAAGGACAAACGCAGAGAAAAGAACGAAAAAAAAATCCCGCCGATATTTTATCGGTAGATTAATACTCGATCTCGGAGATTGTGTATCGCGTTTATCCCCGCGGAGTTATAGCCGACACGATCCATTGATCGCTGGACCGGTCGCAAATCGCGGGGAATTCAAGGTCCCAGCTAGGATTTCGCAGATCTAGTAGAAATTGCCAGGAACTAGATACATCTTCATTAGGCCATCGATTGGTCGGTACATTAATATTGTCGCACGTGTACCGGGCCAAATGAATTTGGCCTTGTCGTGTATGGCCATGGTTCGTCGATCGATTCCACCGAACTTCGCGGTGTTTCGAACTTCGCCCCGCGATTCGATACACGTGGTAAAAAAAGCACAGTGCCAGCGAAGTTACATATTCTGTCGCGAGCTCGTCAGGTTCGGTCCAGGTTTTCTACCACTTGTCAATTGATAAATAGAGGGCAGCGAATGTCATAGATTGATCGAATGTGAGCGACCTTTTCGCGGAAAATTAACTCGATCATTTAACGCGACACAGATGTATTAAGTAATTAACTTCGGTGAAGATTATATAGTAATAAAATGGAGTTATGTTCGTTGATGGTCGTCATTTTGGAAGTCGATCCTAACAAATTGGGGAAGAAGCTTTGAAAGTTTCTAAAGAAGATGAACAAATTAGAACTTCATTTTCGTTTTCTTTAGAAATCTTCACTTATGTTCCTATATTTGAGTGTTCAAGGAACTGGTTTTGTTGTTATATATTTAGACAACATTTGAAATATGATTACATCGAAGTTAATAATATTCATCCCTCGGTAAATTGAAGACACTGAATGGTATACACTTTTGAACACGCTGTAATTTTTCAAAATTAATTTGAATGCTTAAAAGAGAACGAATGATGTAAAGATTTAATGTAGAAGCTCATTATGGAGAGTTAGAAATATTAATTACGTGCAAGTTCGAAAATTTTTGCCTGCAAACTACGTCGCATAATTGCAGAAATTCTATGAAAGTTTCGTGGAGTCTCTATAGGGAAGAATAAAAAATAAGCAGTGGAAATGTTTATTTCACGAAACAAGTAGAACTGTGGACAGCTTTTACTATACGCATCTAATGAAATTCGTTACTTTGATTTTTTGAAATAATTTAAAAACAGTTTCCTTTGAAATGAATTTTTTGTCCTTAAAATAGTCGTTTTTGATGTGAACATCTGCGTTTGATGATCCATTTAGCCATCAGTGTAACTTATGAAAATGTATGGGAACGAGAAACCAAGATCCGTCATTAACGTTTCCCATTGTTACATTATTAGTAAGAGCTGAACAAATTGCAGAATAAAAATAATTGGTACAGCCACAAGGTTTTGTTTGGAAAAAGTATATCGGAAATGTGCAGCGTAGACTTTTTAAATTTCATGAAGCATGCGCACGATTTCTCGGCAATACATAAATCGTATAGCCGATTAAACTTACAAATCGTTTCAGTAATTCACCGATTGAAGAGGAATACAAATATTATATTTGTATTAAAAATTATGCTCATCTTCAAATTATACAAAAAAATAGTTACAGATTTCTGATAGAAAAAAATTGTTTCTTAATGTAGTGTAAGAAATATCGAAATCATTTTTAATCCTATTATAAGTTTTGTCATCTACATTATTTGTAATTAAGTAAATTTGTAATTAATATGTAAGTAAGTATCTCGACTGATACGCCCAGAAAATATAAATTACACACAAATATGAGCAGTATTTTCAGAGTGTTAAATAATTTACTAAAGTTAACCAGAACAAATATTTAATATAAGAGGGTCTGAATTTTTATTAAGAAAGGAAATAGAAACTGGCACAGTCGATGAAGGATGAACAATTTTAGGCAATGTAACTTTGACTTAAATGTGGATTTTTTTTTAAATTAAAAGTTATCAAATTCAAAAATACGATAATATATTGTTTTTTTAAGATTTTTTTTCATTTCTTATTCTGAAGTGCCAAAAAAGGAAATTTTTTTCTAATGTACAAAGATCAGTAATGAAATATTATGTTAAACTATCGTTTAATTTAATATAACTTTTGTTTGAAATATATATAACTGTGAATACAATTTATCCACAAAATGAATAAATTTTCACTCACTTCTGTTTTCTGCCAAAGAGGTGTACTGAAAACGTTGTGAATGAATTTTTTTCTCCTACGGCGCCATTGATAAATCGATGCAAGTTTACGCTACCCGTGCAAGGGAACGAGAGGAATTGGCTTGTTACTTGTAACTGTGATACTCCGATGATACGTATCGAATAAACGCCTGAGACTGCAGTTCAGTCCAGCTAATTCGAAAATGGCAATCGTTAACGAAAGGAAATTATTCATCGAACACATTCCGATTGAAGGGAAAAACAGCAAATAAAATGATCGTCGAAAGTAATCGATATTGTTACGATTCTTTCATTTTTCCAGTAGTTATTTCATTAATAATATTTATTTCCTGCCGCCTAACAATTTCCGCGTTAACTTTATGAAAAATGAAAGAATACTTTTATTTAAATTTAATACTATGTTAAGCCACCCCGTATTCTTGATAAAATCAGCATTCATTTTTATGAAAATCAAGGATCTATATTGTTGTACTTACAATTCAGTATGATTTTCCAACATCCTAACTGTTTCTATTCGTTGTGAAATTCAGAAGATACATTCGATTTAATATGTATTGCTTCACAATTAGAAGAAATAGTGGTATACTTGCAGGTACACTTGACAAATTGAAGTATTATATAATTTAAATAGTACAAAAATTGTCTTCCGTGAAAAAGATTCAGTGACAAATATTTATAAATATTATATCTGTAAGTTTTTAATGACTTATATCTAGAAAGCGTAATTTGTTTATGATTTGGTAAAGGTATAAATGACCAGTAACATCGGAGCGGTTTTCTTGCCCTTTTTCCCCTTTTTAATTCGGTCAATGTACCATGGAATTCGAGGACACAAAACGTCTGACACCAAAAGATCCAAAAAAGTTTTCGATCGATTGAATCCGTGTGTCGAACACGTGTCACGTATGTAACGGGTTGAGTTAATCCGTGCCATTGTTCGTAACCAGAGTTCTCCAATCATACACCGTTGAGTCCGCACGTAACGGTGCGGCGTGAAAGGTTCAAGTTAATTCAGAGGCAACGACTACTGGCCAAAAATCTCAGGTAATCTTCATTTTTTGAGATTATGTAAATGACGATAATTTCATTAATTTCTCAAAACGATATATCTCCTAGTAGAATGTAAAATGTTAATCCTGCGCGTGTGAACATTTTGATAATTGTTAAGTATATTTTCAATATGAAAGTGTAAATTTTTTTTTAGGTTACGTAATTTTTCTTTTCCGCCATGAATCCTGACACTACAAATAGAACCTCGATATCATCTATTTGTTTGTTGAGAAATTAAATCATCTGAAATATATATCTTTCCTTTAGTTTCTAAACAAATTTTTATTTTCAAGCGGACGTTAGGATCTTTAGAATCTTGAACATTTTTTATCTGACTTTTATTTTTGAACATGTGAAATTAAAATAATTATAGTGAAATTGATATATGTTCCTCTTTAGCAATTATCTATACAGTTTTCATACTAAAGTGTCTGTTGTAATCGAAAACGGCGTCTGTGGTGTAACATGACACGAGAGTGTATATTCATTCTTTAACTACAGCCTGGGATAAGAGATCTCATATTTTGCATCATCATGGATATCCAATTACATGATCAAACACTTCAGCATTTGCAAAAAAAATTCCTTAAAAAGGGTAACCATCAGGATAATAAAGAATTGTGCCATAGTGTCCAATATAACAACTATCATTGATCTCTATCCAACATTTGCTCGGTCTTTCAAATTTAAACATGTACAATTCATGTGTTTATATTTACACTCCTGTGCACTAAAATTGCAACACCAGAAAGCAATTGAATTTTATAATTTTCATTGCGGAAAAAGCTCTATTGAAATAATTGCTTTCGTATTTGCCTAAATAATTATAGGAGTTCAAATAAACGATTGACCCTCATTATGTGTCCTTCATATTGTTATTTTTATACATAATACTTTATATATGTTATGTGCCAAAATAAGTCTATCTATATAAATATAGTAGATCTACGTTATCCATACTTCGTGACAAAGCGCATTAAAGTGTCTATGATAGAAATGGTGACAAATAGGTACTAATGCAAACAGTTCCAAAGACCAAGATACGCAAAATTGGGAATTTCCGGTTTTCAACGTGGACAAATGAAACACAAATATTTATTCTTGATAAACTGTAAAGAGTGACACACGTTCCCCATTGATCTTCCGATAATCGATCGGTGTTCAATATTTCCGAAAGTGATTCGAACGTGTACGTTGTTAATCGAGAAAAATAAAGAAATCGGGGCCACAATAATCGGTTTGTACTCGAGAAGGCTGGGCATTGTTACTGGAGAGTATTCATTGCCGGAAGTACCGGAAACCGTTTAAATTGCAGCGCCGCATAATACACATTATCCCTCCTGCTGTAATCATACGATCGGTTGGTTATCTGAGCCAGGGTTGTCACGAACATCGGTTCTTTGTTCGCCCGGAGATTCGATTTCTCCAGGAGAGATGGGCGTTCGTTTACGAAACGGGACGTGCGTCAGGCGAAACGGTTGTCGATCTTGAAACCAGAAGCAGAATTTCTCGTTATCGTCCAATTACTCGGAACAATGCGTGGGAAGAATTCAATCCGCGGCTTCTTCTTTTTTTTTCTGTTTTTATTAACGCGTCCATCGATTCCGCGCGTTCATAATGCACTCTCTGACCTTGCGCGACTCGCGGGACTTAAGCCGCGTACACACTGGATTTCGCGAATTTCTCGGGAACAGGACACTTCCAATGATCTCCATGAAAATTATTCAAAAAAGTATGATTTCTGAATTAGGAATTATAGAACAGTAACGATTAACTAGGAATAACGTTTGAAGTGTATATTCTCATTAAAAATATTGCTGGTTTTGAACCGAATGGAATTTTTGTATTATCACTTTTTCCAGTTTCATTTTTCTGCCTTTTGGATGTAAAGGTATGTCATCATGGACTGACATACACTACCGTTCATAAGTATCAGGACACTTGGTCTGTACGGCGAAATACGATGATCCAATCAAATTGTACATTTGAGTCAATTTTATTATTCTACAAGTTCGTAATATCTTATTATTGGACTGCGGATTTTTATGCAAAATGACATTTTCTAAAGTAACTTTTTATGACAAGGGCAAAGGTAGGAATTCATTTCTTCTCTTAAATATCTTACTGGGTTCAGAATAAAGTAGAAAACACATTGCATTTGACGAAAGTTTTTTCTCTTTTGTGTTGCACAAGGCCCTATTGGCTATAAACGCATAAAATCCGCAGTCTACTCATTACACATATGTACTTTCCTTTCGATAAGAGCCCCAATATTTATGGACTGGAGTGTACGTTTCACAAGGACACATCCTTTCTGTTTTTATATAGAATAAAGCATGATATTCCGAATGACTATAATTAAATTGAATTTAAAAATATATTTATTTAAAGAATCAGCAGTTAATATTCGCGAGAAGTTCGCAAAAACGTTTCCCTCTGTTTGTACGTGGCTCAGTCTGATGAATCGGCGAAAATCGCTGCGAGTTGAAATTAGAAATAAATTTTTGTTCTTTCTGTAACAAACTTTTCATTCCATCAATTTTTTTTCTAAATTTTATCCCTTTTTTTATGTAATTACAAAGGGACGTCAATTACTTCTATTTTCTTCAGGCATTCGTAGTACATCGTATGTGTCAGTAAGATTCGAGATTTCGGCAACTTTCCTCGGAATATAATTTTTAATGCTTTTTAATATCTTTTGGCATTGATAAATTCTGTTAAAAAAAAGTGCGTAATTATTTTCATTCGGAAAAGTTTCTAATATTTTTTTATCAGGATCAGTTTTCTAATACGGACGGTTGTAATTGACTATTTCCGAGGGAATTTTCAGATGTCGACAGTTTAAATTAGGAATACAGGCCTAAAAGTCGCTCTATTGTTGAATATTTCTACTATACATGTCGTAAATGTCACAAAAACCTGAAAGACTGGAGATTTTAAATTCGACGCGGCAATTGGGTCCTCTAGGCGTGTGAACTCTTTGGGCCTAATACTGTTGTGGGCCTGTCCGAAGCGACCTATAATCCCAAACGCTGTGCAGTGGACGTTGTCTGTAAGTTCGTGCAGGCACTGCCCTTGAATGGATCATGGAAATTTTTGACCTGCAATTCGAGAGTGAGGTAGCTGCCCTCTTCAATAATTTTTATATTTAAAACGAGTACCATAGTTTGTAAAACGATATTTTCTTTAAACGGTATTCGGTTCAGAATCACTCTAATCTGCTGATACACATTATTTGTACTTATGACCTAAATCGAATCCCATACTGGATGAAATATAACTTTTCTGTCATGATAAGGTAAAGTGTTCTGAATTTCCTCTTTTACTTTGTCTCTTATGCGATTTTTGAATCTACTTTAACATTTTCGAAGATTAATATTTTTTCCACTTAATATGGTAGAAATTTACGGATCATTTAAAAATTGACGTCAATAATATTAATAAAACAGTATTTTATTCAATTGTATGTACGGTCAACCATGAAATATATCAGGCAGTTAGTATAATTTCCGTACCGGCTAATGTGCTTAAAATTACGGAATAAGTTTCACTCGGTGGTTTCAGAAGCGTTAAAATGAATATTTTTAAAGTACACACGAGTAAGATGATGAATATAACGAGTCTGGATCTCGAAGAGCTCGGAGAGTGAGAATTATCCTTATAAAACAGTGGAAGCTGGTGCGAAAGCGGTTCTCCAAGCTGGCCGTTCTAGTTATAAGTTTTTCAAAAAAGAACGGAACACGAAGATCGGTAAGTGAAGAACCACGAATAATCCCGTTCATTTAGCTACCTGCAAAGTCTTTATTGTAAGACTTCACCAACCCTGGAATATCAAGGTTCAACTAACCTTGGCTTTTAATATGGTAATGCGAGCGAATGTTCCGCGTCGATCAAAGAATTCTTGCTACACCAATACGAGGGAGTCAAAATTAAATCGTAAAAGGGGAGCCTGCAAGACGCCATAAAATTGTGTAACAAAAATGGCTGTACAAATTTAAGAAGTCTATTCTACTCGTTTAAAGACTGACAAAAAGTCGCAATGTACTACAAGGGCTTGAATAATTTTTCCTCTGAAATAAAACATTTTTGTATTTCGGTGGAGTTTGACTGGATCATCTGTCATACAAAGATTTATTTTGCTACACCCGTATTAGATAATGAAATTTTATGCAGGATGGAACTATAAGACATATACTTTAAGTAGTACTGCTGGAAAGTTTAACATCAATCATACCAATTGGTGGATTGACTTGGAAAATAAATTCCGTGGTTTGCACCTTGGACAAATAAAAATGTTCAGGATCTTCTTTACGGGGATTTCAACTGTGGAAATTCTCGAGTGTCGAACGCTCCCGACAGTCCATGATAGGTAGATCGATACAGAACACGCACACCTACGACAGGAAATCATTTGTATCAGTATTTTTTAATAATAATTTTTATATTTCGATAAAGACAATTTCTGTATCGTGTAAGTGAGTGGGATACGTTCCTAAAATTTACGTCCCCATTTCTCTTACACCCTCTGTACACTTCGATGAAATTGTTAACGACGCGGTTCGAGAATCCTCCCAGATCCCCGTTCTTCCGTTTCGGGTGGGACAAACAAAAAAAGGAGAGCTGTGGGGGCCATTAATGCAAAATAGAAACGGTAACGCAGACCGATAGGAAAACCCCAAAAAATCAGCTAAAGGGAAATCGTGGTAGCCGGTTAATCCTTGAGGAGGCCGATTCTGCGGGGGCGTATTGCGTTGTTCTCCGTGAGGATTCGCTCCCAGGAGGGCTGGGAACGACAACGCTGGCCGTGCTGCGGCGCATAATAAGCATTATCCCGGTCGTTATAATCGCGCGATCGGCCCGCTTATCCAGGCCAGGGCTATCTGGCACGGCAGCCCTTTGTTTGCGGAGACTTGCTTTTCTCCAAGTGAAACAGGGAAATACCGGGGGCAGGGCGCAACTGAGAGAGAGAGAGACAGAGAGAGAGAGAGAAAGAGAGAGAGAGAGAGAGAGAGAGAGAAAGAAAGAGAGGCCTAGCGCGGGACAGGTCTACCAAAAGGGATCGAGATGAGAGCGCTGGCAGAGGGAGAAAGAATTCGAGGGCGAGGAACATCATCGTCCACCCTTTTCCCAGCCTGTCTCGCTCTCTCTCTCTCTTTCTCTCTCTCTGTCGTCCTTTCGTTCCTCTCTCTCTTTCTGTTCGCGCAATCCCCTCGGAGAAACGAAAACGACGACGAATGCTAAACGATCCCTCAACCTCAGGCCAACCCTCGGCAACCCTCTTGTCCTCGTGTTTCTCCGCGTTCTACGGCCTCGCTGATAGGGTGGCGGCGGCGTGGGGTGCCCAGGCTTGATGCGAACCTCTCGCAGAAGATGGCTGCCCTCCATTGTCCCGCCCGTTTCGGTTAGGCACTTTGAAATATTATACCGGGGCCGGTATCGCAACCCTTGGGCTAGCCACTCTCGCAATCGCCACCAGCGGAATTTACCCGCGCCGTAGGCCTTGGGTAACAATGAACAGATATCGCGAGGCGGTCGCCGAAAACGACAAGAAAGCATCGGTGACCACCGTCGCGACGCACCGAGAAACCTCCGTTCCCTTCACCCCTTTCGTCGGCGAAATTTTGTTTTCGGATAATTTTTAATTAATTTCCAGGCCGGCCGCCCAACGGTTCGCCCGTCTCCCGACACTGTCCCCGCCTCTTCCTGACTCCTTTTTCTCTGTCTCGTGCTCGCCCTCTTTCAGCGTTTTTGTTGTCACCCCTTTTGCTGGTCCTTTACCAACACATCCCAACCCCACGCCTCTCGCCATCCTCTCGGCTACCTGTCTTCGTGACGGTCCGTAAAGTTCATCAGAACAGAAATGGCTCCTTCCGCGGCTTGATAGGATCCCCTTTGCCACACGTGGATGGAGCTCTGCCGTTGATGGCCACGAATTGTACTTTGATGATGACGAAATGCGATCAGCCAGGCAGAATGCTTCGACCGCCCTTGCCCGTGCGTCCCTTCTTGGTTACCGGGGGGCCTACCGTTGTTCGGAATTTCTGATTAATTTTCCGAGGCCTTCGATGTGGGCGTTCGATTACGTGTTTCGTGGGAGGGGAACGGTAAGAAACTGATTCTATGGCGACCCAAAATGGTAGCCGGCAATGTCGCGCGGAGAAAAGCCTTGTGTGAAAGCTAAATGCGGACGACTATTATTCCCGGTATCGAATTTTCCTCGAATTAATTAACGTTCATAGATAGAAAATTTTTTTGTATTTATATTTAAGCACCGCAAATTAATCTATTCTCCCTAATTCGAATAAATTTCATAGGTTCTTGTCGAAGATCGAGTCTAATTCAATCTGACCTTCACTTAAGTCGCTATATTTTATTCTTCTCTCTTGTATTTTCAATACAAATGATTTGTTAGAAAACATTCCTGTATTTACATTTAAGCACCACAAGTTAATGTATTGGAATAAATTTCCTGAGCTTCTGTCGAAGATCGAGGCTGACTACATCTGACCTCAATCACTTAGGTCCCCATACTTTATTTTTCTCTGTTTTGTTTACCATACAAATAATATTGTTAGAAAACTTTTCTGTATTTATTTTTAGGCTCCACAAATTAATGTATTCGAATGAATTTTCTGGGCTTTTGTCGATGATCGAGGCTGTCCTTAACTGACCTTTGTCACTTAAGTTGGTATAATGTATTTTTCCCTGTTGTATTTTGAATATACGCTTGTTATCTTCTTTGCCACTTTAAAATTACATATGCAGATACAATGAGACTTACTTTTTTATTTTTTTTTATTCTTTTATTGTGTAATATGTACGTTCGGTCAATTAACATCTTTCGCTGACTGTGATACGTACCACTCTCTCCCAAAATAAAATCAAACGATTAGAGTGTTATATCGATCTGTAGGTACGTTTTTGTATAAATTTTTCAGCGACAAAATTATTTCTGCTGTGTAAAGTGTATCAGAATACTTCTTCAGGAGCAGTTCGAGATTTTTTCGTGTGTAAAACCTTGGTAGTCATAAAGGCCAGGTGACATAAAAATCCTCTTAAACACTCGAGTCCGTTTTAAATATCCTTTCTTTCTTGGAATCTCTCCTTGCAACAAAGAGACGCTTCGTTCATACGTTTTCTCTCATAATCGTAAGTAAAATTCATGGCCAGCTAATGATGTTACGTGCCAACAATTCCGTCTGACGTAGAAGAATGTGTTGGTTCGTCGGTGTGTACACTAAACACCGAGAATGAACGAGGATCACAGACATGTGAGCTTCCGTTCGATACAGGATGAAATTTCATTAAGCCTCCAGGAGGTACATTGATTCGTTAAAATGAAATACTGAGAAAAAGTTCCATGGGGCAACTTCTCGAAATAGGAGCGTTAATAATTTGCATTCCGTTAGCGATGGTAACCGTATCGGTACCATTTCCAATTTCCCTTCGATCGCTTGTTTCTGCCCCGTTACATTGATCCCTTCGCGCTTTCGAGCTTTCTCACTTTCGTGAATTTAAATTATCAATCTTCATTTCTCTCCTTCAATCGGGAATGAACCGTGATCTTTTACGTTTTTATCCGTAATTGGAGCCCGATCGTTCGTCGATCGTTCAGAAAGCTTGCAAACATTCCTCCAAAATCGTTCGGGGTAATCTTTGTATTTACGCATTTATTCGATAGAACATTGAAAAATTTGCAATAGACGGAATTTCTTTTTTTTTTTAATCTGTTTGATTATTCATGGCTGAAGGAAAACTTATAATTTCAATACTTGTGTAAAGGGTCACGACGAAAATAAACAGTGGGAGTCGTTTAATTATCGCCACGTCGTATGGGAACGTATTCGATGGCAATCGGTTATTTGCAAAGAAGAAATATTAGCCGTTACTCGGTAGTAATTGAACATAGGTTAATGCACCGCATACTTTATTGGTAATACATTCATTAACAGTTCCGCCAAGAGCATTGTGGCCCGTTCAATCATTTTAATAATTGATCCTCGCTATTGTACCTTAACATATCGTAGAAGAATTTACATAATTTTTTAATTAATTAAGCAATAAATCGTTTTATGAAATTAGTTAAAATTTGCCTTTAAATTAGTTTTCGATATGTTCTATGCATATTAATTAAAATGGAACAGTCATTCTTATTAGTAATTAACATTCAATGTACTACTTGTATGTGTTAAGTGTTAAATACTTTTGGAACAATAGTATTTAAATTTATCGTTTGATATGATTCGATTAATAAGTATATGAAAAAACAGTTCCAATCGAAAATCTTTTGTAGACAGTCGTCTTAATAAAATTTCACTGTCCTGTCTCAACTCAACGAAACTTGTTGCGAAACATTAAATTTTGCAATATTTTTTATTATATCGTATTTCCCTTCCCAAATACATAATACGAGGGTATTATCGAATATCCCTAGCGTGAGTATTAATAATTAATTATCAGGATCATATTAGCTCGTCAAAGAAATTTGGTATTATCTTTTACAAAACAGTATTAATTAAATTTCTACCTCAACTGAATTAACATAATAAATTACATTCCAAACTTTTATCATATGATGCATAAATCTGATACATGTAAATGTGTTTAGTGTCACCGAATAATCGAAGATCTCTGTTTCTGTGATCGAAGCATTTTCAAATTATCCGCAGAGAGACCGATGAACGCGGAATAAACAATCGTTTCCATTGCACAACTTTAAAGAAATATGGAAATTGGGAATCGATTGGTTCCGGGCATCGTCTCTTCTGGGTGACAATGTGTCATCGATCGATCCATTTCCGGTTTCACTCTCCCTTGCTATCAAACAGTCCGTATATACGCGGGCATCAGTGGCGTTATGTAGCTAATCTACAATATACATACACGTGTGTATTCTCCAGAAAATGAAAGTGATCTAAGAAGACCGTAGGCGCGACGGAATCGTATTAAATCGCTGGGTTTAAAAAAAATTCAACGTTTATTTTATGGAGGATTTTTTTTAAACGAACGTTCGTTTGCTCTCTCTTTTTTTAATTCGATAACTTTCACTTACGCGAATGAAAAAAATGTACGCGAGAAAAATTTTTTTGACACCGTTTCGCTATTGATTTATATACCGCCACCATTTTGTCGCCGGAGTAAAGGTTATACAGGGTGTCCGTTAAATCGTAGCTCGATTACGGACCAGCTGCTTGTAAAAAATTACAGTACAATGTTCTTATTTTATTTAATTACGTACTTTTGTACCGAAGAATTTGTTTAAGTTTCGATATCATAGACTCACGTAATACAATCTACACAAATTTGACTTAATATTAAATTGATACTACTGTTTTCGTATTAAATTAATATTAACCAAGTTTTAGAAATTTTCATTTTTAACTCCTCAAAATCTGACAATGATTGTTTCTGATCAATTTATTCTTTAACATAATAGACACACGGATGTAAAACAATTGCACGTGTGCCGTCATTTTTGCAGAAACCTGAAAGGCAAATTGGGGTTTGTTTTTTTGTATTTTCTACGTGCTTTTACTGTACGAAGAAAATCTATTTTGAACCTGTCGTGCCACGGTTTACCGAACACCATGTACAGTTCGGCGGGGTGTTACGTGCGTTACTTATAGTTGTTTAGATTTATAAATTACCCGAGGCGAGGGTCGGAGAAATATTGAAGCCGGTTTTTATAGATGGACCGATCGCCGAGCACTGGCCATTTGTATCTATTCGATCCGCGCAGTCGATACGTCATTTCGATTAATATAAGTTTATATCGGCGATTCGGCGTGCCAATGTATTTTTCGAGGGGTTGTATTTATGGGAAAACAAGTAACTTAAGCAACTGCTCATTGATGTTTATCACGTGTATTTCTCTGTTTCGACAACACGTTCTATTCCAATGAAAAAAGTAACGAATTATAGAAATAATAGACCGAGTTATTTATTTGTAGAGTTATATATTTTGTCTTGCGGATTTTTAACGAACGGTCCTAGTAAACACCGATTGACAATGAGAGTTAAATACAAATTCATTTACATGTATTTAACATAGAAAAATAAGACGTAATTTTGAAATGTCTATTTACTTATATTTCAAAGACCGCTAGTAGTTGAACCCTGTTATTTGAAATACGAAGTTTAAAGAACTTCGAAGAAAATAAGTCAAAAACTGCTGTTACCTAGATTATGAACCTTGTGATTCTGAATATAAAATTTAAAGAACTTCGAGGAAAATAATTCCGATGATCTACAATGAAAATTCTCCGCGTTTAGTAATATGGTAAGTACCATGTATTTCGGTTACTATGATTCTGGTAAGGCGGTACACATTTTATAATTAATTCAGAATTAATGGTTTTTTACTGAGAAGGAATTTACATAATTAATTTTTAATATAAACATCAGTTAATCGAAAAGTCAATATGTAAAATGGATAGATGTTCTAGAATTTTGATCCTTGATGATCAGTAATTAAAACAGTAAGTTAAAATTATGAAATTTATTATCATATTTAATTAATAAAAATGAATAATTATTAATTTTTAAGAACGTTTCAATAAATATTCCACGAAAAATAGTAGACACACAATTTGTTCAGTATTCTCTGAAAATACGATAAGAAACCTTTATTGTCTGAAGTTTCCAAGTTGTTCATTAAAATTCACATCTATTTACTATAAAAAACAAAAAAAATATTTAGGTAGACATTTCTACAAATGTAACATTAAGCGATGTATCGTTTATTTTTTTAACGATACAAAAGGTAATCAATATTATGCTTTTAATTTTACAGCAGTAAGTTAATCGTATGATACAAGTAGAACAACTATACCTAATGCAATGTAGATCATCGTGAAAATTTGATATAAAATTGCGGCCAGCGTGGAGATTTGGCAATCTGAATAACAGATGTCTATTAATAACGTTCCTTAAAGCTAATCGTGCATCCTCAAAATTAGGGTTGACGTTCACCATGTGTTAGTTTGAATAAATTTTTTGGAATTTTGAATTCACCAGCCGGATAGTCGGTGACATGTGCGTACGTGGCCAGGTAAATTAATCAAACGGTAGAAAAATTGGAAGAGGAAGCTATTGACAGCCGACGCGGTTTAAAAAATAAATGAAATTCAATACTCAAGCCAGCGGTGGACGGTTAATAAGTAAAAATGTGTCACTTGGCACAACGGCACACTTAAATAATCACTATCTTTTATTTCACATAGTTATTACAGCTTCTTGTGTTAGAGTTAATGTTTTAATTATCTTTTCCTTTCGTTGTCGAATTATGACATGACGTTTGAAGAATTATTGTAATATTCACATCTGTCTTTGTCATTAGACGCAGTGGAAACTTAATTTTATTAATAGACAAGGGAGATTTTTTTCTTACTGTTGCAATACTCAGTTTCGCGTAAGAAATAAATATGAGTGGCTACTTTTAAATAGACGTTGATATTTAAGATTATCACGCTTGGTCAAATATTGAATTGAGTTACATAAGAATCTCTACCATAGGCATGAAAAAATGACTATACTTTAAGTCAATAACAGTAACAACCAAATATTTAAATTAAATGTATTTCCTAATTTATTATTAAAAGATTATGAATAAACTGAGAATAATTATTAAGTTTAATAGTGTTTCGGATGCTACAATAGATTAATAATAATTCTAGTATTTTGGACCATTATAAGTTTATAAAATAGAAATCAAAATTATTTATGATTCAATCTGATAATACATTAGACATACTATTTTTAAATATTTCTATAATCTTTTTGAGTAGAGGAATATCTTTGAACCAAATTATGTTCCCAAACTGCTACTATACATACAGATGATAAAAATCTATGTGAACCCATACGTTTTGTAAAAATAAAATTGCAATTATCTTACTCTACTAACAGTACTATGTTTTTGAATAATTGATCTATGCTATTTACTATAAGAAACTAGAATGTGCAAATACCTTTTGCAGAGAAAGACATAGACAATTTATTTCGATAAAAGCTGCATGAACATGCAACTCTCGTTTTTTCAAGAAATTTCTGAAATACATTTTGAGAATGAACTATTCGATAACTGTAATTAAATTTTTCAAAATTTCTAAATTTCATATTTCCAGCAAAAGAAGTTCTAAAGAGACACGAAATGAAAACAGTGACACAATTCCGGATTATTTCGAATTATTTCTTTGCAAACGTAATATCTTATATTAATTTAAATTTGGCCGTTTCAGCATAAAATTGGAATATTCGACCGCTTGAAAATTTGTATAATAATCGCGACTACATGGTCGGAATATCGCGACTGCGATTCTTATGTTGGCCAAAACCGGGATTAATGGTAAATGAACGAAGCGAATGAAAAACGCACCATATATATTAGTGAATTAATACCAATCCCGCGATACAGGGGAGCACATTTCCCGTAATGATCACGGAAATGTAGAAAATTTCCGTGGAACGAGCACCATTTTGTTAGATTTTCCGTTGAATTACTATGATTAGGAGAACGTCTATTTCCGTAACTTCATTCCTGTGGTTAACATTTCCCAGAAAATAAAACGTTTAAGTTCGTTATAAAAAATTATAGCGCTGCTAGATGAAAGCCCGAATGAAATTTTAGTAATATTTATCATGAAAAATGTTTTTTTCATAGAAACATTATGAGGAAAGGTATCGAAACCTCTGTACCGACGGAAACTTTCACCTGGTTCCTACATTTTTCCTATTGTACGTCGAAATTATTTATCGAAATTGAACTTTTTTACAAAAATGATTTTTTGTAGAACAATATTATTCTTCTTATACCTATAAAAACTTTTTCCATTTTTACCGATGAACTAATCTGAATCTCCGAAATTTCTTTCGACGACATGAAAAAATATTTACGGACCATTCAATTCTTAATGTCGTTCTTTCGTTTATAATATATTCAAAATTTTGGCATAGATTTCTTTTGAAGGAGAAAGTTTGAATGTGTTATCGTCTTCGAAAGAAAAACAAGAGATATCCGAAATGTGAAACGTGTTTCGATATATTTAAATTCCTTTTTGTCTTATTAAATTTTGGATGAGATTTCCATTACAAAATACCAATACGGAACTTCGGTTCATTGAACGCGCTGGAAATGTACGGTTATCGCGTATTAATTTGCAAATTTTTAAGGTCACGGTTAATGTTTAAATTTGGAGCAGTTCTCGCTTTTACTTTCTGTGAATTACTCATAATTTTCCATCGGTTTCAACTTGAAAAATGTTAATAATTCCAACGATCCCCGCGCAATTAAAATTCATTTGCTTAACGAATTATATAATCGACGGTAATAATATCTCATAAATTCTGACCGGCCGGCAACAACTGAATTTCTACGATCGTATTTATTCGAGGCGGCAAAAATCGATCCCATTCAATGGAAAGTAAGCTGTGCTTTCCATTTTCACGATCACCAATTTATTCAGTTTCGAATACACGCTCGAAATTATGAGAGCAGCGCGTGAACAAAATGGTGGCGTAAGGCGAATGCGCCACGGCCACCATTTTTACGCCGAGCACTCGTCCGACGGAAGGCGTTGCCTCCATTACGCGACTTCCATGACAACTCCGCGCTCTTCTCAATTTTTTTCCACAGTAAAATAAACGCAACACCACGCACAATTAACTTTTCATCACTTTCTTTAGATTTGACACTTGTGTAAATCATTTATTGTTAACATTTTCTGTCAGATAAGTATTGAAAAACTGTTTACATTTTCACTGTTCCTTTTGAATTTCTGTAAGTTACACATTTTTTCTAGAATTTTTAGTATAAAAAAATATTTCACATTTTTTTTAGCTGATACTTGTCAAGATGTTCCCCGGTAAGGTGGTTATTTATATTGGTTTATTTTTCTACGAAACTGTTATTTATTTTCTTTTTTAATTTTGGCGCGTAGAAATTTCAACGATATCTAATAGAATTATAAAGCGAAGGCAGATTTTGCATTTACAGTGTATCGTAGATTATTGTTGCCGCCATAAAAATTCGGTGATTTCAACCGACGGCAAACGCGTGGCCTGCACGAGCCTCCTTATTTTTTCATCATTTCCGAAATCCTTCAGAATTTGCTACTAACAATCAATGTATGCGTGTTTTCTGAGTTGTCCTTATCACCAATAGCAATAAAAATTATAAAAAGAATTCTTGAGTAAGACATACACATTTTATACTTATTGTACCTACATACCTATATTCCTTCAAACGCCGTAGTTATTATAATATTTTCCTAAATTTCTGCATAAATAGGAATTGATTGCTTTGACCTATGCTGCAATTATTATATTGTTTCAGTTACTACATAATTCTATCAATCATTAAATAACGAAAAATGAAGTTTCAAATAAATTATTCCTTATCATAATTATACATGTTTAAAAACATGTTTGGGTTGGTGGTATTTATTTCAGAAGGCATTTCAATTAAACTATGTTCCATTAACGACTGTTCCATGTCAATTGCATAGACCATGAAAATGTAGGGCAAGAATACTGACAGACCAAAAATGTCATAGTAAAAAATGCAGACGAACGTTATATTGCTTACAGTTTTTCTTTTTCGTTACGGATGGAGGTTCTCGTGCTTTTTAAACAGTAACCACAAATTTTTCAAGATCGCAACTGCAAGGTACCAAGGGGTATGCGGTGTGCAAGGATATAAAGTAGAAATATTATGACATACGGAATACCAAAGCTGTATATGAAGGTACAAGGGATTTACGTAGTAAGAGATAGAGTAGGAATTCGACACCAAGTGCAGACGTTGGAAATGGAGACACATTAATTTTTCTTTTGATGTTTTGATGTACTTTATAGCTTATTTCGCAATAGTATTAGAAACTCTTTATTAAATGTTTCTATGAACACGACATGATGAGAAACACCGTGTCCACGTAAATGAACGATGAATAGAAATTGTAAGCAACTACTTCGTTTCAACAGTAACTAAGTTTTTCTCTACTTCAACGTTTTAATAACTAGCAACTTTTATTAATCACTAGACGTAGGAGAATTCATTGTCTTGAGGTAATAATTGGAGACGCAATGATCACTAACCTACTGAAAATTGGCTAATTTTCTAAAAATATTATGTGAAATATTTTTTGTATCACAAAGCACAAATATGACTTTTAATTTTTGTATTTGTATGTTAGAAACTGAAGGAACAGTCACAAGAAATTAATTAATTTTTTATTAATCAAGTTAATCAATGAATTTCGGAGGTTGGTTTAAACTACACGAAATAAGATTGCTTACTTAACCAGAGAGTAACAATTTTAAGTATAGTATACATATGAAGCTACAAATTTTGTAATTTTACATTCAGTTATGTCTATAATGTAACGAAATTAAGTTTGTAAATGTTTCTAATTGTGTTTTCCATTAGGATAAAGCAAATAACTTTTTAAAAGGAAATTTTGTAGGAATCGAACTAAGTATTATTAATCGATAGTGTCACTGTAGGCGTCAACTCGCTGCTTTTTATTTGCAAAAACGTACCTCCACTTCCTCATTAACAAGTTTAAAATTTTTTACATTTACGAATATGTTTTCTATGGAATGGTGTATAGTTTTAAACATTTATTTCATTGCAAACATTATAAACGTAAAAATTGTACAGTTGCACAATAATTAATTAATTAGTTACTCATTAAAGAAAAATATATTACCCTTTTTATTAAGTGGAATTAAGTAACAGCCTCACATAGACACCGTACACAATTTTCAATTTAAAAACCCATTGAAAACCCGAATTATAATACATAATTGTTGGAAAGCAGCAGAATGGCAAGGTTTCTTATAATTTTGTCTTCTTATCGATGTTTTACTTGTATATTTTCTACAGAAATATTCTTGGTCATTTAATCGAAGTATTCTTTTTAATTTCGCTTTAAAGTGCCTCAAAAAGGAAATATAGTATAAAATTTATGTAAAATGGAGCCAAATATATTAGGCACTAATTTTGGATACATTTGCATGTCCCTGTACACGGTAAGTCAGAAATTAATCCATACGCCACGGAACATATTAAGATATCACCTAAAAACTGGAGACATAGTGGACCCAGTTAATCCACCATATGACCTTTTTTCGTGAAACAAATGCTTCTATCAAGTCACCAAGAATCAGAGTCAATGATGCAATAAAGAAATGTCATGGAACGAGTTTCGGGATACTTCAAAGCATTTTATAAACCTACTGTGATAAAAAAATCTTAAACATTGTAATACATTCGTTAAAATGTCACAAACTGAAAGGAATTTGTTTTAACGAAACAACTTATAAACCAAGATTTGTTACGCCTTAGGCCCGTATTGCTTTACTTAGTATCTTATGACGGAAATCAAATTGCAGTAGTCGAACTGTGTCACCCATATGTCGGGGATGTGGCAGTCAAGGTCTCACTTCTCAAAGTATATGAAACTATAGAAATAATTGAATATTTCTCCCAATTATTGACTGACTATTTGCTACCAGAGATATACATTCGTTTAAATCTTCTATTCACTATTCATTTTGACAAATATTCGACTTGGACGAAATATTTCCTCAGTATTATAAGAATAATTGGAGGAAGTTGAACCGTTAAATATTCGATGGATGCATACGAAATATCAAATTTTTTAGTGACATTTGTTATACTATTGAACATTAAAGGAACTGCATGGGTCAGAATGAGGTTGTCTATGGTCTCCAACAAAATAGAATAATATCCATAGTATAATTATTAAAACTGGGGTTCTAAGCAGTAAACGTTGTAACCTGATATTAATAGTTGAAAGATAGTATTAATTGTAGATGTTATACAAAATGCTTTCTATAACCTCTTGAGAAATATCTACAGAAACATAGGTAGTGTACGTTCAGGTTTTCTTGCATTGAAACATTATTCCAAGAGATACAATGGATATTATTATGAATAAATACTCTCTAGAAAATTCCCTAATAAAAAACAGATATCGTACCAATTGATTGTCATTAATATTCATAAATATAATTTAAATAGACATAGCCGAAAAAGAAAACAAAATTGTTTTTTTTTGGTTTTTAAAAATTTGATCTTCAAAAGGTTAAAAACAATCTTTACCAAAATTTCGAATGAAGTTTCCCAAAGTATATCTTTAAAGACTTGAAAATATTAAGTGCAAATGCACATAAAGATTTTGTTCGAATTCCATCTCAGTTTATCATCTGTTTTGATTTACATTAATTGTAAGCAAGCTATAAGTAGTTTTACTTAAAAGGTACAGACAATTTTCTGATTTGACAAACATGTAATGACTATTCCTAACAGTTTTCATTTCTTAAAGCGTAACGAATCAATCACTAAAATCAACATTTTGTATGCACCGATCCAATATTTTTAACAGGTTAACTGCCACAGTGAAAAAGGCTGTACGTATTCAGACACGCTTTATTTCGTTTCTTAAGTCATAAATCGTCGAAAATACATGGATTTAGTAAATAGGGCTGTTGGTTTTGTTTTAAATTATACTGCAATATTAATTTTAAATAATGTTTAAATTAATCCAGCCTCTTTGCAATGTACGTATCACTTAGATTAGGGTGACGTGACAGTAAAAGTGTTAAGATGTTTAAGATTTCCCAGAATTTTTAAATAGTAACATTTTCGAGCCTATTTTCTGTTCCAAAGTGGTATAAAACTAATTCAAAACTCTAGAATTTTCGTTTCGCTTACAATGTACACTAAAGCTGTATCATTAGCGAAAAAGGAATACAAAGTCGCAAAAAAGAGGATGGCGAAAGGTTTTTTAAAAATTCAACATTTCCGAGTCTATTTTCAGTTTATAGCAGGCAGGGAAATGACGGGAAACTCTACAATTTTCTTCTTTAAAAATTTTCAAGGAATATGTATCGAAACAGGATCGCAAACAGAGAGGGAATACGAAATGGTGGATAAAAAGAGAATGGCACCTGAGGCGATCGGTCGCGGCCACATCTTCCGGGGATTTCACAGCGCCACGGATAAATATCAGAAATTGAAAGTGATCCGGGGCGTTTCAGTTTCACCGCGCAACGGTCGGCCGAAAGAAAACAAAAGTGGCCCGTCCCAGCGTGCTCTGTTTTCCGCATTTTCGTTCCAATTGAACGGAATTAATCGACGCTGTTTTACATGCAATTTGAATTATCCGTAATAACTGCGCTGATACAGTTTATAATCGTTTTCACTTAACCCGTCAACGGGATCCGACACAGTTTTAAATCCCACTGACCGACAAATTTCCGTGGCTCCGTCGATTTTAGGGAGCAAAATTATGCATGCCTAGCTGTTGTTTTATTCGTCGTTCCGTTTAAACAGACCGTTGAATTTAAATCTTACGATACAATGATAGACGTACTGTAAGTATCCTGTCTTAAGATAATCGCAGGAATGAAGATTTAAATGACTACTAATACTTATTATCATTTTATGCAAATTAATTATTCAGCAAAAATATTTTTATAATTATGCGTCGTATTTTTCGTTGCTTTCGAAAGTTAATTTGTTCTAGTTACTTTGGTTATCATTCAGTTGCTTAACCCTTGGACAACGGTGTTCGGGTCCATTTTGACCCAGCATTTCAGAAACATTATTCCTGCTTACAAAAACTAACTAAAGAATACATTTGTTTCTGTTAGTATTCTATAAAAAGATACATATTTTGAAAAAGTCGTTCGAAGACAATCTAAACATAAATGACTCGGACTCTATCTGAACCCAGGTACCGCCATCTTTTCGATCAACAAAAATATCTGCCTTCTGAGTATATATTAATAAGTAGAGTATAGTAATAGCAGTAATTCAAATAATATTTTTATGATACAAGGAATTCTTTCTTTATGCATACCTTTTTTTCGAAATTGTTTACTCTCATCTCTTGTTAATTAAGAGATTTAAGTTATAATACGGTATTAGTTTGTGTAATGATATTATTTGTTAGAATTTAAAGATAAATAAGTATAACAAATTTAGCGTATTAAGTGAAAAACTACATATGTAAATGCACCAATGAATGAACACTTAAGAGATTTTGTAACTATTAAAGTTGAATTTTAAATGACAATAATATCAATAAATATTCAGCACATGAAAATTAGATTTTTTAATATCTATACCTTTTTACAACGTATACATTTCACTTTGAAAAATTTAACAAATGTAATTAAGTAAATTAAAAGTATAGATTTAATCAGTGAATGAACCATATTAAATACATGAACATTTCTAACCAACAGCGCGAAAATTGTTTTAATATGAAACAAGGAATTGAGAAAAAATCAATATTCTTTCGCTTATTTTAATAACTTAACTTACTCGTTTTTATATGCAATCATTATTTAGTGGTACGTGTTCAGTTATTGGTGCATCACCCTATACGAAACAATGCAGCAGGAACTGCGTTTTTAACTCCACTTTTCGTAAACCCTATATTCGTTTTGAGTAATGAAATAAAAATTGAAAACCAGATTAAAAGTAAAACGCGATGTTAGTGGTAGAGACTTCCCTACTAAATCATTCAGCGATACTTTACGAAAAGGAGAGGACCACCTTTTCGGTTATCAAAATGAGTTCAGACAAGTCAGAGTTTTCCTTCGTGAATGAATATTATGTTTGTACATGTTCCCTACAATTTATCGAACGAAAATTCAACGATCGATGACTGTATAATTACGTACCCCCAAACACACCGCGGATTTTCTAATTACATTATACAAAATTATGTTCTCAATAAAATTTCACTCACAATCGGCTCCAACCTCGTTTAATTATGCATCGGAGGAATAACATTTTGGTCGTCTGGTTGAGAACTTTCTCTCATCCTCGACATTAAAAGCCACCATGAAACGCGGCACGGAAACTCAATTATCGAATAGGCTTCGATCCAGAAATATTATTGCATGGAAATTTATTTGATCGTAATAAACCTTCACCGGATGAGTGCGTTTTCTTATTTTCGAGGGTTCAAAACGACCTATGTTGCTTTTTGTTCTTTCTAAAAGTGTAGTCGAAATGTAGTCAAAATTTGCTAAATTACTTTGTAAATTGTTAATTGAATTTCAAATTGGATCCGAGAATTATTTTGTAAATTGCTAATTGAATACGAAACTGTAAATATTTATTTATCCTTTGAACAATAGCCAAAAATAGATTTTGTAAACATTATTCACTTTACATGAAGCAAAAATTTGGTTGAATTGTAATTTTTATCTCTTTAATGATTTAACATTAATTTGCTGAGAAAATTAACTTTATTCGAAAACTAGTTACTATTTGTATTCAAAAAATACAAAAAAAATATTTTGGACTTCGTTCGAATTTGAAGGTTTTTATCCTGAAATAAATTTGTTTACTCTGTCTTAAGAATGAAACATTTGGAGACTATTATTAAACCTATAGAAGTGTCAGAATTTTATATTTCTAGCAGAATAAGAAGTTATCTACAGATTTGAAATAAATGCGTATAGGTGTACAATAATACACAAAATCCAAATTATTTCCAATTCTTTTTAAACTTCTACCGTAACGTCTTATATTACTTTGAAGCCAATTGTTCCAGCATAAATTTTTAACACTCATTCAGTCAAGAACGGTGAATATTCCTCATCATCAAATCTTTCTTCCTCAAAAATTTCTTTCTAAACGCCGTGAATAACATCTAAAAAATGATTGAATCAATCAACTAGATTTTGGAAACTGCAAAGTTCTCAGAAGTAATGCATACAACTTTTTATTATTAGATCGTCGCCTATAAAATGATCGATGTCATAGTATTAACAGAGTTTCTTCTTTCATTGAAAAATCGCATGGTATGTTCTATTCGTTTCTAGGTACTATACAACATAGCAATAAAATCAATTATGTTAAATTCTAAAGATAAGTAGTGTAGAGAATTAATCATTCTGATTAATTAATCATAAATGAACTTTCTGCTAAAAACTAGTATTTAGTAATGACAATATTCAGCGAAAAATTGGTAGCTGAAAGTGCCTTCAAAGAGTCATTTTCAATTTCGGCATAATAATTATGTAATGAATATAACATGAATGTAACATTTGTATTTCAAGATAAAACATGTGCCGAGTCTATTCAATTTTACTGGGTCTAATAAAATTCGTACAGTGTTGAATATATTATCAACTGCCGGTAATAAAATGGCTATTTCATGTGTAACAACCTAACAGATCTGATAAAGTTCCGTCATACATTTTTCCTAAAAGAAATTTCATAAGAATGCCATGTGTTTCCCTGTGCTATAGTAGAAAGATTTACTGGATCTTTCAATTTTCCACTCATAAAAACCGCCCGAAAAGTGTCGAACAGCAAACGAATTTGGAAAGAATGCCAGCAAATACGTTTTCGGCAGATTTCGTAAACTGGAAAATTTTTAGAAATAACATGTACTACATAATTATTCTTCGATAAGGTTCTGTCTTACATATTTTTCCGAAAAGTAATCCGGAAGAATTGTTTTTTCTTCGTAGCACAGCAGAAGAATTTACTGGACCTTTAAATTGTCTGGTCAAAAAACCGCTCAAAAATTGTCGAACGGCAATCGAATTTGGAAAATATGGCAGCGGTTAGTTTTCGGCTGCAGAGGCGGGGCCTCATAAAGATCCAATATAAAATTTGCCCGCGATTCACCCCCGCGAATGCCGACTATCGAAACGAACTTCATGACGATTTCATTGTCCGATAACCGCGATTGATTCGATGTACGACCGCAGGGCCGTGAATGAATAAGGTATCGACAAAATAGCGGAAGATAAAGTTCCTTCGCGTTGTTGCAAAGTGTTTCACCCCCTACACCCCCCCTCCCCTATTCGGTACGACGAGATTCATTGTTGGCGGTTCACGCGAGCAAATAACTCGATTTGTTTCCTTCGTGTTGCCTCGATTCGATGGGTTCTCCCTCCTCCCCCCAACCCGCCGATTTTTCGCTGTTCGACTGGTAGCACCGAGCGTCGAAACTATTTCATTAATATCCCAATTGAAGAATTAATGTCTATTGTAGCTTTATTTTTTCTGCTCGTTTCTTTCGTCGTTTTTGTATTGATTGTTAAAGTTCGCAATACTGACGATACCAACGATCGGACACACACTCGGAACCTCGTGCTACTTTTAATTGTACTGTCGGACTCCATTTATCTCGGCGCCGATTTATTCCAATAAATTTTCTCTGTGTATCTGGTTTACCGAACGTGTTGCTGAACGGTTATTATCTGAACACGGGCCATGCGGAGGTTTATTTATACATGAACTTGTGGAGTTTTGTAGAATCTGTGCAAATGTTTTCTTAAATTAGAAAGAGACATAATTAGTGAATTGAATTGAAATGGATCGAAACATAGCCAGATTCGAATGCTAGAAAAAGAGTGCCATAATTAGACCGTGGACTCTTGTATTAATGAGAACGATTCTTGTCCAACAATAAGAATTAGTATTGAAAAGAATTTAATGACGTTTTATTAAAGTTTAGTTGCAATACAATTACCCCAGTGAGGTTTTTATTTTATTTGGAATTTTTTTTAATTTTATAAATGTTTATATTTGCATAATTATCTGTAGCCTAATAATGATGTAAATGATTCTGTACACTTATGATATCTTCAAATACGTCGAGTTAACCCTTAAGAACATGGACCGTGAGTACGCCTGATATTAGTTTTCGTAATTTCAAAAGGCAGCAGCAAGCTTTTTGTTTATCTTTTAATTTAATGATTTTCTATTTTTAATAGTAGAATAAATGAGATGGTATAAATGGATGAACAAGAAACATTTTCCGAGCAAACAAATTTAAAGAAATAGAAGACTTCTTTTGACGTTTCTTTGGAGGTTAAATTTTGGTGTCATTAAATAACGGAGTAAAAAATAAAATTACTATTATATATAAATTATTCTTTCTATGTTTTGTCCTATCATGCAGCTGCGTTGAAGCACGGACAAATTTCCAAATGTCGACAAAATAGACATACTAGAACGGATACACCAACACGAAGGTGTTGGGGTACAGTTATAAGAATGTCAGCTTTTATTATGCGAACGGAGAAACAGTGATGGAGTAGAGTGTAGTCGACTTATTTAGTGAACTTTTGTATGCGAAGCATCTGATTATTTAAAGTGTTTTTTTTCCCTCGATTTGTTTGAATAAATGAAATCCTACTGTAACATGTCAGAGTTTTAAACTGCATTTTTATCCCCATGATAAGTACTATTTGTACTATTTTGTTTTCTTAAGTGCAGTTAAACTAATAGGATAATACTTGACATTGTCAAATGGAAAATTTATACTCTGCATCTACAACAGGCTCTGAGCGAACATATGCGCCATATGACAAGGATTAAAGAATTCGTAAATGTAAGCTTGTAAATGTAGTACTTTAGTATTAAAAATTGTACTATCAGTTTTCTGATTTCTCTTTGTTAAAGACAATTCTAGAGTGAAGAAAGTTATTTTATACTAATTAATTAATGACAGTGTTTACGTTATAACAGCAGTCGTAAATTAAAGACCAGAAATTATAATTTGGGTCATACACATTTTCGATAAATACGTAAAAAAATAATTCATCAATTGTTATAAAATAAAGACTTCTATTTTTACGTATATTAGATAAACTTGTGTATGCCGTTTAATTTTTAATTTTTCACAACTAAATGTATGATCTATTTGAATCGAAACTGCTTAATGGTATGCAAATACGAACAAACAGAATTGCTAAATATCATTCAACAAAATATAAATTAAGCTAATTTCATAATTATCATATTAATTTCCGATAGGATTGTAATCTCTACTTTTTTACGGTAATTTAATTCACTCTCGTATGATCGAATGGTTTATTAATTGACTTATTAGGATGTGTCGATGCTCAGCTTTTCTTCGTAATGCAATTATTTTGATTTTTTGAATTCCATTAAGAAATACTACACCCTTTATCCGCGGTACATTAATTTCCTATTGTACGTGAACTGGTTTCTGGTATATCTTTCAGGTTCTCGCTCCGCGAAATGTACTCAATTTATGACGATCGCGCATGATGGGATTGGGATTGGTAAGTGTCCGATGAAAATGTATCAGTAATTTCGTATGCACTGGCATGTGAATTGGAGAACTAAGTCTAGCATGTTGGTAGGTTAAAAAGCGTTATATAAACGATCGCATAACCGGGAATTCACTTCGCTAACAACGGCCCTTCAATGTCGACGGCGATGGCCGGATATTTATTGAATAAAATAGCACACAGACGTGTATTCAGCTACTGCACGCGTCTGCGGCAGAATTAACTTTTCAGACGTTCTGGAAAATGTTTTTTAATTTGTCGAAACTATTCCTGTCCGTTAGTTGCCACGAATTCGGGCGGAAAGTAAGATAACGAATCATATAGGTATATGGAATGCTTAGTTAATATACATCGCTTAACGTGTAATTTCTGATAAATTTGATTTTGAATTATGATTACGGATTTTAAAGCATCCTTTTACTGAAATCAAATTTATTCAGATTTATGTCCTGATGAATCGTATTAACCACTTTAGCATTATTAGACTGCGGATATTTATGCAAACTTAGATCCTTTCCAACCGTATTATGAAAACGAATATTGGATAAAAATTGATTATCTCTATTATAAAATTTTATTCTCTATTATATATGTTCTATAGCTGAAAGAAAAGTAAAAATTTGTCCAAAACACAGTTACCGATTTTATTTCTAAAATTCTGAACACTCTCGAAAGCTATAATTGCATAAAATTCACAGTCTAAAAAAGTAGAATTTCAATTTTTTTTCATTCTTGCGAAACTGAACAAATCAATCGAGTCGTCGATGAATTTAGTAAATTTAAGAACAGTCGATAAATTTCGTTTCCTTCTATTCCCTTTCATTTCAAGATACTTGTAAACTGTCAAAAAATAAAAAAACTCATAATTTAGAATCAGTCAATGAGACAACTAATTGTAGAGAATCAAACAAGGTTTCTCAATTTTTTATACCGAAGACATTCACGTTCACACCGCGCACAATTCTTCAACGTTTTGTGATTCACGGACACGTTCGCGATACTTTTGGTAGAGGACTTCATCACTGAACTTGAATCGCCGACGAAAGTTTTTGGATCTCGAGTTAAAGTTTGGCGGCGAATGGCCCACCGCCGAGATCGGTGGCCCGTCTGAACTGACGAGAAGATATCGTGGGTCCTATAAGTTACATGGGACCAAAGGACGCGGCTCTGCACGATCAGCCAATGGGGGACCTCGGCCGGGAACGAGTTCGAGGTGCTTCGTGGGGGACCATAAAGGCCACTATTCTGCACATGCTACCTGCACCTCGTGCAAGCCACGATATTATTTATGCGTAGTTTCGTGGAATGAGAGCTCAGCGACCGGCTGCCAGACATCGAGTCCTTTCAAGGAATGGGGTTACTTTAGACGAGGAATAAGCTAGGGACGTTTTGTGGGAAATGTCACAAAGATGCTATTCAAAACTCCTTGGGTAGGTTGTCGAAAGAAATAATGGGATTTCCAGGCCAATTCAGTTTCTCAAAGAATCTATTTAGAATTGAATAGTAGAGGTAGGTAGGTACAAGTAAGCGACGCTGTATGTGTTTAATGTACTTATGTTTAAAGCACTCAAGGATCCGTGTCACAGAATTGTTTGAAGAATATATTTATTTTTATTTTCAACAAAACTTTTACATTCAACAAAAAGCGGTACGAGGAACTTAATTATGTATATCTTATATTTTATATTTTTTCAATTTATGCCATTAATTTCTACGAAAACAATTCCAAAAAAATATACAAATTCCTGATATTAAACAAATTAATGGTGATAGGTTTCACATCTTTCTGGTTATTGTATAATTTTTTAATAAAGTCAGTAGTAAATGTTAGAAGCCATCTTTTAAATATCCTTTTAGTATTATACCACTATTATTAATACAATTGTATAAACACAATTAGGTAATATAAGAAATTTACACAATTAGGTAATGGAAGAAATTAGAAAGGCTAAATAAACACACAAAGTCACAGGTTCACACATAAATTTTCTCCAAGATTTTAATTGAGAAGACAACGCACTCCGTTTTCTCTATTTTTTTGAGAAGTGCTAGATTTTTCACGCGAAATATTACTCCAAACGCAACCGTTATTTTTTTCGCCTCCTCCCGTCGAAACAAAAACAACCGCATTAAATTTTTAAAGTTGATTTGACCAATTCAATGTGAACGAGCTTTTTTCGTTCTATTATTAATATTCGATTGCAGGGAGTATTATTGATCTTGTTAGTTCAGCACATCGTAAAAATATTTGGTCATTTATCCGGCAGCGTCTGTGGATTTAAAAAAATAAATATAACAGGATCGTGATATTGAATGCTCCGATAGTTTTTAGATTTATCGACCTTTGTATACAGGTAACGGAAAATATTTTTCTTTCGTTATGCATTTTAATCATCCAATAATTTGTTTATGATAATGTCTATTATAAAAACAGGCACGTGTTCTCTAATGTTGCACCTGTATCCAACGTTGTATAGGATCCTTGGTATCATAATTAATAATATAATAATATAATAAGAGCATGTAAATATAGCGATCCTATTTCTGTCGACAATTGTCATTAATTTTGAACAATTGTTGCAGACTCTCTTACTCCAGACACTGCCCCTCATTTTCTATAACATTTCGACCATTTTTTGTAAATGTTGAATTCGCTTCCGATACAATAAAGTAGGATTATAATACCAATTTAAATACAACGGCCGTTACTTTCACATACACTTAATAATCATTTTCCGTTTGTTTGTAATGTTTTACAATATGAAACGTAAATTTCATCTGCATATCAATGGTAAGTGGAAGACCTTAGCAAATTAGTTTTACACTGGCGTATGGTCAAATACGAATACATGAAAAAATAAAATTCATCTGAATTTGCCATTCAATAAAAAATTCTTCAACAATGATATACTGTTTAATCCAATATGTTCATAGAAATCAACAATTCGAACTATTATACAGAAGTTTGGACGCTTTAATTAAAGTATTATTTTACGGAATTGGTTTATCAACAACTTATGTCACTGACATTGAGAAGTTATTAAATAATATTTAAGTAACAGTTACATTAAAAATATTTTTTACATAATTCAGGAAGGAAACAGAAATTATTTATGATTCAATCTAATATTTACGTTAATATTAGTATCTGTAGATAAAAGAAGCTTGGAACAAAGTTATATGGTTTTAACTTTTTTTCTTAAACATAACTGTAATAGACTTTTATGGTTTTTTATAGGAAGATACGGAACAAAAGAAAAAACCATCTTCATTAATATCAATTTGATTTTCAGTATGAATAATACCAGTGTTGAAAAGGTAGAATACATTGACTTTCCTAAAATAATGAAGTTTGTATCACAATTGAGCAACTGTCATTACCAAGTCGAAGTCTTAGAACATGTCTGATTGTGAGTTCAAAGGGTGCACTTTTATTATTCTAATCAAAAGTGACGATGCATTTATCTCGATTAAGCAGAACTGAAATTCCATACCTATTATATCGTAATAATATCGATTTCTATTAGTACAATTCATAATTGAATATTTGTTTTTAATTGTACCGTTATTAATTGGATCATTCTAAACTCCGACAACAATGGTCGCTGAAACCATCATTACACTAAATACACAACGTTTCTTTTATCCTCGATATTTGGTTCACTCTCAATTAACCATTGGGACACGCATGCTCCCCTTGTCGAGCACCATAGTTTCCAAAAACAGATATTAATGTTATTAACAAATCGCAACCAATGATCGAAATGAACAATCGGAACAATAATACATCTCCGCTTAACGGTAATAACAAGAAATTAAGGTATACACATCGACGAGCAAAGAATGTGCGACCGCGTATGAAAAAGAGGAATCGTTCGAAAGTCATCGAAACGTCCACGGGGAGCGTACGCATTCGGAAGATATTACGTTTTATTAATATTTGCACTGCTCGGCTGGCAAACATTTCGAAATCCATGTGGGCCTTGGTTGTATACCATGCAGACGAGCACCGAACACGTTGGTCGGACAACACCGATTCTTTTTTCCTCTCGCGTCCCCTATTCGCGATACTTATCTCCAAAATAGTCGCTGGCATAGTGCTGGAGACAAGGTACTGAAAAGGATATTCAAGGTGGGGGAGGGAACGAGCTGACCTGGTGTGGTGGGGGATCCATGAACAAACCGATTCAAACATGTTTGATCTAAACATCTGACAAGGAGTTTAACCCTTTCGTTCGGTAGAGTTGGCTGTTAGTACAATACAGTTTAGTCGCAAGACTACACTTTGTCGAAAACAGTGTAACGTCTGCTTCATTAACGCATGTAGTTGAAGATATTAATTAAATTTATGTAAGTCCCTAACTAATGCAACATTTTTTCGGGTGACCATAGTCACTTAACCCTCCGAGCACGGAAACATGGTCACCGGTCCCTATGCCATTTCTGACCCCACACCGATATTTTACTACTACACAGCAACGGCGAGGCTCGAGCTCGAGGCTATCACTGACACTGTACTAACACAGTGCCAGCATGGCTCGAGCTCGAGACCTTCACCGATATTACTACGCAGTGACCGCCGTCACCATGTATACAATGCAATGATTAGCTGGTTCCACATTACATTTCGATTTTCGTGGTTCTTATTATACTACTAGAATAAAAATCTCGATGAATTATAAAACAAATTATATTTATTAGTCAATACTTCTGCGGCGTCTTGGCCCGGTCGTTCGCATGTAAACAAACATCGGTCGCTTTGCGATTTACGCGACAGCTCCATCACTGCGTGCGTGTCGCTCTCGAGCTCGAGACCGTGTGTCCCCACTCCTGACTCTATCACTGTGTGCATGTCGCTCTCGCTCTCGCGTGACCCAGGGACCGTGCTCGGAGGGTTAAAGATGTTTGTGCCAAGTTCAAATGACGGTATCAATCTTCGCGTTTAGGATGCGCCTGTTTCACAAGAAGGGTTATTATTTTATTATTTAGATGTTCGAACTTCTTCATTACCTCTTAAAATCCCACCATGATCGACTTTGGCTTGAACTGTTTAACCCTTTCGAGATTGACGGGACAATACGTTCCAAGGTAACGTTCGCAATATTGGGACATATGATTCCAAATCCTGTTTTTTATGTTACATAAATACTATACAATTTATAAAGAAGAGAGTGTATATAAATGTTTAGCAGCTGAAGTGGAAAACGAACTTAGAACTGCACGTTCAATTTGTAGAGTTGGACATTGTTAAATATTTTACATTTTTACCGTTTATAATATTATAGTTAGTTACCTTATCCTATGAACCGGTTGACTTTGCTAACCATATTGTAAGACATTTCAGTGAACATACTTACTTCCCAGTTTCTTATAATTTCTTCTGTCATCACTGAGACTTACATTATTTCATTGTAAAGAACTAATGGGGTTATTATGACCCGTTTTTAAAGCTACGCTTAATCTGTTTTCTTAACATTCGAGTGGATTGTAGCCCATAATATTACATTATATTAAGTTCATCGTGAAAACAAAATTGGATCCGTTAAACTCCTCGTCAGATGTTTGAACGCGTTTGAACGGTCTGATTATCCACAGCCAGCCACCTTGTCGCGTTGTCGTTCCCTGCAATTTTATTCCCTCGTTTTGAAAAAAATACCTCGGAGCGTCCTGACTTCTCTTTCCTATTCGTTCCTCTTGATTTCCCTACGTTTCTCTCGTTTTCCTTCCCGCTTCTCATTTTCCCTTTTAACTGTTTCCTCTGTGCCTCCCACACCCAACCTCTCGCGTCTCCCGCCTCTTTTTTTTTTCTCGTTCTGTCTTCCCTGGCGCGCCCGGTAGGTACGTGCACCAACGAAGGGCTTTCCACGGTAATACGTGCGTGCAATTACTTATTTTTGTTTTCTTTCGCCGCGCCGTTCCGCCGGGCGGCGCGGCCGTACGCACGGAAATATTTAAGGTCCGAGCTCGCCGGGGGATGCACCGGCCATGGGCTTTACCAGAGCGGATTGCATCGAGGCGGGAACACGACTCCGGGACCGGCGCCATTTGATTATGGAACGTCGCGATCTCACGTGCATTGGAGAATATAGCATACCTGGTGGAACAAAAACCCGTAGGGATATCAAAAAGTTCGCGGAAAATTTGAATAAAAGACATATTACGAATCAGGGGAGATTTATTTTTCCACGTACGATCCTTCGTTATCAATACAATTTTGCATACTATATTTCCACCTCTCCAAACCTTGCCTGTAGAAAGAAGCATTCTTTGAAATGAACCAGTTTACAACAGCCTGTTTTAGAGCTTTAGACGATTCCTAGTGAATTACCCTTGATTGTTTTTTTTTTCAACTCACAAGGGACACCATTCAAGTGTAATACAACGATTTTTGTGCAATCTGGTACGGAAGTAGTATTTTGAAAAGCATTTTACACGTGTTTCGTTTAGCTGGTGACATTTATATCGAGGAGGTGAAAACAACCCTTATAGTTGAGAGTGAAAACTACATTTTTCTTCATATATTGCTTAAACATATTGGCATTTCGAAAAACTGATTGAGTAGTTATTTTTACTCTTAAGGAACACAATTTTTTTTAATAAATATATTTCTAATACGAATAGTTTGCGAGATATTAACTCTCGGAAGGCGAATGGTGTAGGACAGACGCTACAGAGAAATGTAGGGTCAGTTTGACCCGTAGCAGAATTTCCATTGTAGGTGGGTTTCCAGAAGGACTTGTGCGTAAAATTTCATGTATATTTTCAAGTTTATATGTCACATTTACATATAATTACAAAGAATACTGCAACGGCTACAGACGTGTCAATATGACCCTGCATTCGTTGTACGAGAGTTAAGGAAAATTTATTTTTCACTCCTGACTTCAAAGGCTGTTTTCAACCCCTAGATACGAATGTCAGCAGTTGAAAAATATTTGCAAAATACTACCTCTGTACCAAATTGCATAAAAATCAGCGTGTTACAGTTGAGTGATGTCGCTTGTCAGAAAGGAAGAAAAAGTCTGAAGAAGCCAGATCGGGGCTGTAAGGTGGTTACTCGTTTTCCGATGCTTGCACGTGTCTCGAAATTCAGATTTTCCATTATTTGAAAAACAACTTTTCGAAAACAAACGCAACTAAGTAGTAGAAAATCAAGTACTAATATAAAATTCTGGAATGCAATCAAGAAAACTTCACTTTACTTCGAAATTTCGTCGTCTTCACACTGTGACTTCCTAAAAGGAAATGGTGGCTTCATTTTGGGAGTTTTTTGGCATTTACATGTACATGGATGGTCTGAAGCAAGATTTTTGCATAATTATGCAAACGAAAAATCTTTGAAAAACTTCATTTTATAATGAAAGCGAGTTTTTAAAAAAATACGTGTTGCTAAACACGTTTTACTTTCTGTGCACAGAAATTACAATTTGATATATAATCGTCATTCTAACCATCTTCGGTAAAATTTCAATCCTAATATTCAAATACGTATATGTAAATATTTACATAAGTATACAATAATGATGACCCAGTTATACAAATGATGCACTGATACGGTAATACATTACATACCATCATAAACCGATTGCTGTATAATTATATCCAGTGCTCAGTCCCTGTTTTGCAGCAATATTTCTGTGTACTTCGCTGATAGTACATGTGTTTATTCAACGTGCATATAACTCTTCCAATGCATTTTGAATAATTGTTTGCATTTCAGAATGTCTGTATTCCTGAACGCTTAAAGCTGTAGAAAATAATTTACTCTTTGCTAAAAGTGCAACAAAATACAAGTTTTTCTTTGTTAAGAGTCTTTATTATATGAAGACAATTTTTGTTGATTTTCTGATTTTTATGTATACATACTGCTGGCTAACAGGGAGTACCTTAATATTTATAACACAGTTGAAAAGGGGTACAACCTGTCAAGTCCAAAGATATAAACCTTTTAAAAATAGGTGTATAGAGAAATAACATGTGAAGTCCAAGTGAAACCGGGGAATAATTTGATAAATCCAGAAGACAGACTCAATATTAGAAACTCAATTTAAGTCGTTAACGGGTTTCCCTCTTGTGACGGCTGAAACAAACTGACTTCTTCGGGAATTGGAAAAGGAACAAGTATTACCTATATTCTTCTGCAAGTTGGTAGGATGATTAGATTATCTTTTAGGAATATAAGAGTAGTTTTTATAAAGAAACATATTGATTTATCTTAAAATAGGATCACCGTGAAGAGACCGCCTTAAAAAATATCTCTCCGGATGGCAGACCTGATTTCAGACGTTGTAGGTAGTCATCTGAAACACAAAATTCGTTCAAAATTGAATGTGAATGCACAAGTCAATTTATGCAAATTATTTGACCGTTCAAAGGGCCTTTTATATTATTTCATAGAGTCCTATCTATAGGATATATAAAAGTCAAAATATGTAACTATGTATTTTCGTTAGATAAAGGTTTTCATACCGTTCAACGTATTCGTCCCAAATTTGGCATGAACATTCTTCGGCGCCCTAGAAAAGCTATTGTGGGCGTACCCCCTCAGACACCCCTAAAGCCCACTCCTTCTTAAGCTGGACCATTTTTTCGCGTCGTAGCTCAATAATTTTCACTAATCTTACGGGACAATATGTGAGGAAAAATGATTATTTACATATTCCCCCTTAAAAATAAAATATAACTACCTAGGACCTTTAAAAAAGAAAAACAACAAAAGCCTGGATGGTTTTAAAACTTATTGTGGAAGTATTAATTATGCCCATTCTTCAACCCCTCGAAAAATACTGGACAAAGTATAGCTACTCCTTATTCACCTAAAGTCCACCACCTCGAAAGCCCGAGCAGCATCGGGCACACGCAGCTAGTAGCCCATAAATGTATAAAATCCGCAGTCTAATCATGACGTATACAAAACAACGAAATCTCTATGCTGTCATACGAAACAATCAATTCTAAAACGATTTCTCGAGACACCTCCACATTTCTACATGCCACCCCTCTAATCGGATCGGCAGCGGACGTATCTTTATTAGTCGCCTGTGTTGCAACGTGACTCAAACAAATTATTCAACGGCGAGTGCTCTAGCTGGCACACAGTAGAAAATAGCGGTAACACGTCGTGTAACGACCGTTATAAATTCCGCGGAATTGCCGAATGCCCGTTCGTTATGTGTGCCAGGCGTCGCCGCAGGAGAAAGAAGCCGCGCGATCAGAGGGACAGAGAGAAACGGGGGTGGTCAGAGGGTCGCGCAGCCGGAGGAGGGAAAATGAAAAGTTGAAGAAAAACCGTGACGGTGTTTACTGGGAGCCGGGTGCTGGGAAAAACTTTTCAGACGCGGTGGCTTTTGAATGGTCGTCGATCGTTCGACGAACTCTGCTGGCCCGTTTCACGATGCTCACGGATTTACCGGCGGACATACGCAACCCCCGTGTCTCTTTC